>NC_049208.1:27106286-27406286 GCF_013347855.1 Anguilla anguilla
GGTGCGGCTGGGAAAAAGCCGCTGAAGTAAGAAAGCTTTGCTCACTCGCTCTGTCACTTGCTGCTCAGCTGACGCTGTTTAGCCTGAAGAGCAGAGGAGTCGCATCAGTGCGACCAGCGTCTGCTTCCTGAGAGCGGAGGCTGTGCTGGTCCGCCCCACTTCAGACCAGCGATCTGTGGAAGGGACGTGGAGCAGGACGGCCTCCTGCCCGATCCCGTGGGGGAGCCCGGGGGGGTGGGGGGGGGTGTGGGTTTGGAGGAGACGTTCTGTCCCCAGGATGCGCGCGTGTGAAGCACAGAGAGGCTTGCTGTGTGAGAGGCAGCGCGCTGTGTGAGAGGCAGCGCGCTGTGATTTAGAGCGTGCTCTAATGTCCGAGTGGGCGGCGCTCCAAGGCCCTGCTAACCCCGCCGTGTTGCCGCGGCGTCCAGCGCGCTGCTGAGACGGGACGATCGATGCTGCCTCAGAGCGCCAGAGGATGAGAGGATGAGAGGATGAGAGGAGGGTGGAGAAGTGGAGAGGGAGCGGAGTGGAGAGGTAGTGGAGTGATAGCGCTGACTCGGGGGAGGCGGGGCAGAGTTGGGTAGTTTATAGTGTGTATAGCCATCTCAGTGTGTGTGTGTGTGTGTGTGTCCTCTGTGCTGTGTAGTTTATACAGTGTGTAGAGCCATCTCAGTGTGTGTGTGTGTGAGTGAGTGTGTGTGTGAGTGCGTTCTCTGTGCTGTGTGTGCTGGTGTGTCTGTTCCATTGTGACTGGATCAATAGTGGTGGTTGGGGCCCCGTGTGGGCGGGGCTGGCTGGGGCGGGACTGCTGACACTGTCAGAACAGGGAGATTATGTCTCCTGTGAATCTCTGTGAGTGTCTGTGAGTCTCTGTGAGCCTCTGTGAGTGTCTGTGAGTCTCTGTGAGTGTCTGTGAGTCTCTGTGAATCTCTGTGAGCCTCTGTGAGCCTCTGTGAATCTCTGTGAGTCTCTGTGCGTGTCTGTGAGTCTCTGTGAGTGTCTGTGAGTCTCTGTGAGTCTCTGTGCGTGTCTGTGAGTCTCTGTGAGTCTCTGTGAGTCTCTGTGAGTCAGCAGCTTCACTCTGCTTCAGGGATCCTCTGCGCCACGTGCACTTAACCCTTTACTCCCCAGGGACCCCTACTGCACTGTCTGACACCTACTGCAAGCAACAGCCCTACTGGTGTGCTGATCACTGCTCCACACTGCAGCTCTGAACACTGATCCGCACGGCTGCTCTGTCTCGTACTCCTCCCTCCAGCACTGCCCAGTTTTGTTAGCATGCTATTTTTGTCCTTAGGGCCTGGAGCCAATGTCCCCCCGGTGTTTGGACTGGATGTGACAGACGTTTCCGATTGGGAGAAGACTGTTCTCACACCTGCCTTAGAGGTTTTGGATAGTCTTCAAAAGGTATGGAGGCTTTGTTATAAATACACTCTGGGTTTAGTGGCCGTTGCCTGTGTGACTCACAGCGCACGTTTAGTAAAGTCCCTTGTTCTGGTGTACAGAATTAGTGTCCCATCCTGGATTCAAACCCGCAACCCTCTTGTCACAAACCCCACTCTGTCGCTGCCCGTTACATCTGCTGAAATCCCTGCCCCTGTCAGTCCACACGGACCGCAGCCAATGGGCTCACGGCTCCAGTAAACCCTGTTTCACTGCTCCATGCAACCACAGAAGTGCACACTTGTTGCCTTTAGTGTCACGCCCCAGTCTGCTGTACTGAGCATAGGGCACCTGAATGAGTCCGAATCTGATGGGGCGGTTATGTGGGAGTGCAGCAGGCCGGGCACACGGCCTTAGCTAAGGGAAACGCTGGGGCAGTCTGCGCTGAGACAGGGAGAGACACAGGGGTCCGGGGGCATGGCCTTAGCTAAGGGAAACGCTGGGGCAGTCTGCGCTGAGACAGGGAGAGACACAGGGGTCCGGGGGCATGGCCTTAGCTAAGGGAAACGCTGGGGCAGTCTGCGCTGAGACAGGGAGAGACACAGGGGTCCGGGGGCATGGCCTTAGCTAAGGGAAACGCTGGGGCAGTCTGCGCTGAGACAGGGAGAGACACAGGGGTCCGGGGGCACGGCCTTAGCTAAGGGAAACGCTGGGGCAGTCTGCGCTGAGACAGGGAGAGACACAGGGGTCCGGGGGCATGGCCTTAGCTAAGGGAAACGCTGGGGCAGTCTGCGCTGAGACAGGGAGAGACACAGGGGTCCGGGGGCATGGCCTTAGCTAAGGGAAACGCAGGGGCAGTCTGCGCTGAGACAGGGAGAGACACAGGGGTCCGGGGGCATGGCCTTAGCTAAGGGAAACGCTGGGGCAGTCTGCGCTGAGACAGGGAGAGACACAGGGGTCCGGGGGCATGGCCTTAGCTAAGGGAAACGCTGGGGCAGTCTGCGCTGAGACAGGGAGAGACACAGGGGTCCGGGGGCATGGCCTTAGCTAAGGGAAACGCTGGGGCAGTCTGCGCTGAGACAGGGAGAGACACAGGGGTCCGGGGGCATGGCCTTAGCTAAGGGAAACGCTGGGGCAGTCTGCGCTGAGACAGGGAGAGACACAGGGGTCCGGGGGCATGGCCTTAGCTAAGGGAAACGCTGGGGCAGTCTGCGCTGAGACAGGGAGAGACACAGGGGTCCGGGGGCATGGCCTTAGCTAAGGGAAACGCTGGGGCAGTCTGCGCTGAGACAGGGAGAGACACAGGGGTCCGGGGGCATGGCCTTAGCTAAGGGAAACGCTGGGGCAGTCTGCGCTGAGACAGGGAGAGACACAGGGGTCCGGGGGCATGGCCTTAGCTAAGGGAAACGCTGGGGCAGTCTGCGCTGAGACAGGGAGAGACACAGGGGTCCGGGGGCGTGGCCTTAGCTAAGGGAAACGCTGGGGCAGTCTGCGCTGAGACAGGGAGAGACACAGGGGTCCGGGGGCGTGGCCTTAGCTAAGGGAAACGCTGGGGCAGTCTGCGCTGAGACAGGGAGAGACACAGGGGTCCGGGGGCATGGCCTTAGCTAAGGGAAACGCTGGGGCAGTCTGCGCTGAGACAGGGAGAGACACAGGGGTCCGGGGGCATGGTCTTAGCTAAGGGAAACGCTGGGGCAGTCTGCGCTGAGACAGGGAGAGACACACACCCGTCACTTTACCCTCTTCTGCAGCGGGGACAATGGGCTCATTCAGGGGGTGGCCACGCACTGTGTATTATTCATGCCGTAATTAAGTCATAAAAGACCTCAGCGGGAAATGGATATCGGTCAAATAAGGAAGACACGCCCACTGAAAGACATCCGCGGAAAGGGCGTAGTAAAAGACGTCGACAAAAACCGGTAATAAAAAGAAAAATCAAACGCGATTAAATAAACGAGACACGAGCGGATCGCCGCGTGAAATTAAAATGATTGGCTGTTTTATCGTCAGACATTCAAACGAATAAATCTTCAGGTTGCAACGGCTCGGATCAATACGCAGCAGGCTGACATCATCTTCTTAAGGCGAGGCTTGTGGGGAGGTCTGTGGTTTGTTCCCATTCGTCTGCCGCTGATGAAACAAACCGTTTCAGATGGCGCTGTTTATTTCGCTACAGGGCGTGCGAGCTTAATCACTTTGGCCGCTCGTCACGCAGTCTTCGCCTCTCTGCCGCTTTGGCGTGAGCTCCCTCTGGTCTCACGAGCGCCTCCGCTCCATTTCAGGGAGAGAAGCCGGCCCTGGAGCCAATCAGGGTGGAAGGGGCGGAGCGGAGCAACAAGCGCAGCCGACACGAGTGCGAGCCGTGCGCCAGGGTGATCATCGGGGAGCTGGAGTGGGCAGGTGAGTTAGCGCAGGAGCCCAGCGCAGAGGCTAGCGGCCCTCTGCTGGGGTCCCCTCCAGGCACAGCGAGCGCAGTGTGGTCTACCTAACATCCTGTCGACTAGGTTTCAACCTCGTCTTTTTTCTGAAGGTTGGGGATAACAAAATATCTGAATGAGTTCTCATGTGTGTGTTTTTTTTTTGCAATTTCTTTTCAAGTACACCTGAAGTCCAAAAGCCACCAACACCATTTGAAAAAGAAGAGGAAGTCTGAGCTCGCCGCGCAGCAGCACCAGGCCTTGGCCTCTCCGTGTGACGCGCCACCCAGCACAGAGAGCCCGTCGTAGGCCACTGCCGGCACTCCAGTCCCAGGCTCTGAACGGGCCTACCTGAAGCCGGACGCAAGGGCCCAGTTCCTGCATGATGTCATGGCCCACGAGGGGCTTTAAAACTGTGTCCACCTGCACTTCTGTACCAGGAAACACTGCTGTCGTGACTGCTACTCAAAGCTGGGCGGTGCTGGCGCAGGTGGCAGGAGAATTTGCGGGCGTTTGCTCTGGTCTGCGTGTGGGGTCCTTCTCGGCTCCAGCTGGCTCTGAATTCGGCCTGGACACTCTGTTTAGTAGTCCTCCTCTCCCTAAGACCATGGTCTGAACACACTTTAATACGCACGGCTGCTGAATCCAGTCAGTGGCTCTGACCCTCGTCCATGGGGGGAAAGTATCTCTCCCTGGCTTTACTTTATTCTAATCTGGAACGACACACTGCAGGCCTGCGTCACTCAAGACTGTGCGTGTTAGTCTAAAGCGTGAGTGACTTGGAAGTATGCGTGGGACTTGCGAGGATGATTGTGTGTGTGTGTGTGTGTGTGTGCGTGCCCATGCGTGTGTATTTGTGCGTGTGCATGTAGGCTTGCTTTGTGTGTATGTGTGTGTGCAGGCTTGCTTTGTGAGTGTGTGTGTGTGTGCAGGCTTGCTTTGTGCGTGTGTGCAGGATTGCTTTGTGTGTGTGTGTGTGTGTGTGTGTGTGTGTGTGTGCGTGTGTGTGCAGGCTTGCCTTGTGTGTGTGTGCAGGATTGCTTTGTGTGTGTGTGTGTGTGTGTGTGTGTAGGCTTGCTTTGTGTATGTGTGTGTTTGTGTGTGTGCATGGTTGTGTGTGTGTGCGCACGCTTGGTTGTGTGTGTGTGTGTGTATGTGCATGTGTGTGTGTAGGCTTGCTTTGTGTGTGTGTGTGTATGTGCGCGTGTGTGTGTGTGTGCAGGCTTGCTTTGTGCGTGCGTGTGTGTGTGTGTGTGACTCAGGAGTCCTGATGTCACAGCGCAACTGTTGGTATAGAGCCCTGCTCTCCACATGCAGGACAGGAACATGGCAGCGCATCACTGACAGCGAACGTGTCAACAGTTAAAGTGTTCGCAGCTCTGGGACACCGATGATTCGCCAAGGAGGCGGTGAGCCGGCCTGCTGCCTGTTTGGATCAGACCCCTCTGGTCAGCACACTTACACATGACGCATCTTTTCTCCCAGGAACTTCTGTGCTGCTACTTCCTCTTCTTTATGTGCCTTCCTATTTACGCAGGAATTGGAGTTTGCGGTCGAATGTGAAGAGAAAAGGAAGTTTGGTTCAAAATGATCTTTGTCTCAAATGCGGGCCGTTTAAAGGAAAATGTATCTCTGTCATCCATATTCATTTCTTATGCAATAATACAGAGAATGTAGTGTCTTAAATTCATGGTCAAGTGAGAAAAAAATTCTTGTTTGTTTTAATCAGCATTTGGAATGCAAGCTAACTCAATAAAGCGATGCAATATTATTACACCAGTGTTGCTTTTGCTCCTCAGTGTTGCTCAGTACCTGCTGTCAGTGTCACTTTCACAGCAATCGGAGGTGTGCCAGAGCGAGTCTGTGAAGAGGTGCCTGTTTCCTGCAGAAGGTTTTGAAACGCATCCCACAAATGTAGCCTCTGATCTTGTCAGCAGTGGTCGACGCAAACAGAAAATCATTTACACTTCAAAATAACTGCACGTTCAGAGTCAGAAAGGTTGTTGATTAGACTTTACAAAAATATACAGAGTAAACTACAGAGTAATTTATGGTAAAGTTGGTCTTGAGTTAATAAAAAAAAGTAAATCTTGATTTTTTTTTAAAGTGCAAAGGTTCTGGTGGAAGAAATAAGTGCTAATTAATGAAATATTCAGCTAAGTTAAACTGATACTTGTTGTATTGTACTGACGTTGACATTGCGACTGTTATCCATGGCAGTTGGTGAATTGCCCTGGATGAGGAGCTCTTATGTGCTCCCTCGCAGTGACTGAGCTTTGGACCCCTTGGTCCCTCCATCTTTCTCAAATCTGGCCTGTCTCCATACTGGCTGTGTTTACGTGAATCAGTTTTATTGAGCAGCTAGAGTTCCTCTGTGGCAATTCCTTCCTGATCACCGGGATCACCAGATTTCTGGCTTCATGCAGGAATAGTGCAGCTGACATGGTTTGGGGTGTTTCTGTAGGGCTTTGAAGATGCTTAATGCACTCTTAACCAGGCTGGGTACATGGGCGACAAGTCAGAAATCACACCCAGCTGGACAAACGCAACAAAGGGGGTCAAATTCTTCCAACACCATTACCTTCCGTGATATGTTTGTTTACACGCGCACGAAAATAAAAATGTACGTTCGTGAACTGCCGAAGATGCCTAACCCCAATTCTGCTGGCTGTTGCCATTTTTGTTTTTATTTTTGGACCGCTTGTTTGTCAGCACGACAAGAGGCATTGTATGCTGACTGCTGTTTATGCTGCGTCACGGCTCGGATGGAGGAGGTAAGCTTGCGCGGTTTGTGACATGAAGCAGGCGTAAGTGGGGCAGTGGGTCAGCGTTCGACGCGGCCGCTCGCCGCTGAGGGCATTTATCCGCCATCCACGCGGCTTCGGCGTGGCACTGCGTTTTCAAAACAAAAACACGCGGGCCGAAAACGCCGCCGTCGCTGCGGACGAAAATATCACTGGCCCTCAGCGTGGAGCGGACAGCGTAAAGCACTCTTATTAGCATGGCTTTAATGAAGATGCCCCTGATGTGGAAGATGGGTGAAGACTACTACAGTAGATAGCTGGGTAAACGAGCTAGGCCTGTTTATAAAATCAACAGGACAAATGTTGAAAAGGAAGAGGGAGATAATGAAATGAAGTGAACCAAAACATTTAATTGTTGAGCTAGGCGGCTTGAACGCTGTTCGACCGTAGAACCGGCTTGTCCATACGCTTAGTTGACGTTCCTGATGTTTATGATTACATCACCTATTGCATCACATTCTCCACATTAGCTACATGATAGACTGTTTCTCCTTCCACTGTTTGCTCCTCACTCTCAAGGTGTGACTTCAGTGTTTTTATTACACAAGTGCTGAATGGTCACAAGCTTCGCTAACTCTCTGGAGTCCTTTCTTTTCACCGTTGATGAGCCTTCAAACCGCACAGGTTGGTGTCGGAACATTTAAACATTTTGTTTATTTTTAAAAATTTATTTTATTTTATTTTTTTTTTACAAAAATTGTTAATTAAATGAAGCTATACCTATACCCAGAATGCAATCCCAGCAGTGAAAGTAAGTTTCTCCCAATGGTAAAACACACTTGCAGTCTTCCAAGACTGTATCTGGTATTGTTCATTTTAATAAAATAGCTTTTCATTATGAATACCTGCTGTGGTAAAGACAGGTTTCCAGTGGTCTCCAGTTGGGTTCAGCCTGCTAACGATAGGTTGATTTTAAATGAGTCAGGGTTGCCCTGGTTACAGCTGCATTTGTTCCTCCCTCCTAACTGCACACAGGCACTTAAAAGGCTGCCAGAATTCAGGCAGATGTGGTTCTGATCTGCGCTAGCTCTCTGCTGTAGTTCTGTGTGTCCTGCAGGCAAGAACAGCAGTAGAATGGTATTGCATAAGCTGCAGTTCTTGTGCAGAGAGATAAACTGAGAGGAAAAACTGGCAATTCCAAGTTAGGGAGAAAATAAATGGAAGAGGGGAGGGGGTTGCTTGAAGAAACCTTGACATCAAGTGCCCTACATTCGGATTTGACACCATGACCTGTTAGTTCTCCGGTACAGTACGGTACATTGTGAGATTTCCTCACCAAAACATTGGTGCGCACAGCTTGGTCCTTTCTAAGTGGGTCAGATTTGTTCAGGCAAATATATTTATTTATTTCTTGTTCCTGGAAAGACGGCACTGAATGTGTGATTTATGTGGAGCAGTTAATGGGTGCATACTGGATGTAACAGGAACACTGACACCGCTTCAGTCCTTGTCCTCTTTGCTGTTATGTGATTCCCCAGACAAGCTGTGCCAGGGTGATGCCAGCCATGATATCTGCCCTCTCTTCTCTTCCCTGTTTTTCCTTCAGGTGTTTCGATCCTTCTATCCCTTGTAATAATAATAATAATAATAATAATAATAATAATAACTTTTCAATACAGGTAACAAAGTGCTTCACAATAGTCAATACCAAACACAGAAACAAATAAAAATAATAAAATAACATAAAATAAAAGCTCACCCAATAAACGCTTTATTATAAAAATATGTCTTGTTGGCTCTGATGCATGCACGTCACCCTCCAGACCCCTGTCTCTCCCCCTCTGGCCTTTACTGTTTACTCACTTACACCCCCCCCCCCCCCAGCAGAGCTACAGATTGTTTGTGCATATTTCCCCTTATGAGGACCGTGTCTATTATTTTCCTCCCTCTGTAGACAGTAGCCTCTCTCTCCTGCACTGGGGGGCTTGTGTTCTCCCTGTGTTGGCTGTACTTACTCTTCTCTTTCATGTTGCCTCAGCTTGCAGTGGTTCGATCAACCCCTCTGAATCAGTGTCCAGCAGACAGTGTTAAAGTTACTGCTGAATTTGGAATCTTACTCTGGCCAGATTGTGGTGAGATCTTCATAGTGTATATAGAAAATATACAAGGAAAATGGTCAGCATAGTTTTGCATGTAATAAATTACTTTCCAGATTAATTGGTAACAGCACTGATGGCCAAGAGCTCCACTTTAGAACTGTGCTGTATCAGGCAGCTAATATCCGTTCATCGTGTGTGAGTGTGTGTGTGTGTGTGAGAGAGAGAGAGAGATAGAGAGAGTGAGAGATTAGATTAAATGTGTCCACCTGCATGTGGCTTTGTTGAAATAAGTGAGCGGGGATGGAGCAGGTGATAGGGGGCGTGTCTCCGTGTCGTCACTGTGGTGCGGCCGGATTACTGTCGCTGAGCCCCGCTGGTGGGGGGGGGGGGGGGGGGGGGGGGGGGGGGGGGGGGCCTAAAGGCATCTGTGAAATCTGAAGAAAGTACTAATCCTGTTAGACAAAGCACCGCCATCTGGGCATGGCAAGACTGGGCCTCGAACCGAGGGACACGGGGAATGGGCCGCTCTCCACATAACCCACCCAGCAGCACAATTCAGAACCAAGCGATTTCACCCGCTGCGTTTCAGCACTCGCTACAGATTTAACTAAGTGATGAGTCATCATGATTGTCGGTTCTGTGGGCTGTTTTCAAAATCACATTCTGCTGAGGGTTTGTTCTTTTAATGATTTTGGGACTTGTACATGTTAGCAGTTTAACAAAAATAATTGGAAAGAAAAGACAAGAAGCTATACCAAATGCAAAACATTTGCAGGGCAAGTTTTCCTCATCCTAAGAAATGGGGAATACAGTGATTCATGAACGCAGTGATACAGTAAATGTGTATGTACATGTGCCAGTGCCACTGTTAATTTGACCAAGTTTGTGTGCGTCGCTGTATGGGAGTATATGCTTGTGGGGGTACCTGTTGAAGGTGTATGGGGGAAAAATAACTCCGGCAAATTGCACGTGGAACAGTGGAGTGCATGTGAGAACACGAGGGCACGTTCCGTGTGGAACACGGCACGTGTGAAAGAGGGTGTTGGTGCATGTTGAATGTAGAACAGCGGGGTGCTACGTGCACGCCCCATCGATTCGGGAACAGGTGGCCGATACAGCAGGGCCTCAGGAAGCTGGAGGTTAAGACCGCTCCATCGCTTTGTCCTCCCGTGGCGAGAACGCCGCTCGCACTGAACCCAGGCGGCTTTTAGCTGTGTGTCCGACACCCAGGAAGGACGCCGCGCGAAAGCTCGCCAGCGGTTAAGAGCAGGGGGACCGACGGACGAACGCCAGCGGTCTCCGTGACTCCTCCGGAAGCCGTGAGGTCAGGTCCTCTGACATCACGCATTTTCACATCTTCGTTCGCCTTTCAATTAACGAGCTCGGTCACGTCAAGCCAGTTATCAGTTTGAGCTGACCCAGTGCCCCCTGTGGAGGCACTAATTATCTTCCTGTTTGCACTTCATATTATTGTCAGTTTGTGTAGAAATTTGCTTTTTCTTGTCAGGTTTAGCAGTGCAGTCTTAGTCCTCCACCAGAAGTTTGCTCAAGGTAGTTTGGCCTTCGAAACACGCTGTTAAATATGAAGAAACACAGTCAGAGGATAGTCATCCCTGGAAATATTAAGAAAATAACATTAAGTGCTTTAACTTGAATAAAGCATTCACACGGACAGTACATTCCTCTTTTTCATTCTGGACACAGTGCATCATCGTGGTGCATCTTTTCAATTCTTTCAACCCCGGGTAGAGGCTCTCTTTTTTTCTCTGAGGAAGTGGTGGGCAGAACACCCCCCCCCCCCCCCCCCCCCCACAGACACACACAGCTCTCTCCCTTTATCTCCCTGTGAGATGGCTAGGTGTCTCTATTTTTCCCATATGGCTAAGTGCGATGGCTAAGTGTCTCTATTCTTCCCATATCCCCCATAAAATAAATAAAAATGCTCAGTATGCAGTTATGAGACTGTGCCTGAAAATTGGGTTTCTCCCCTGAATTCTCCTCCCATCCCAGAGGACTGAACGGGGAAGCTGTACAGCTGATGGGGAGGAAGGGCCAAGTGATGCGTTTTCCTCATTTTGACTTGGCTTGACGTGGTTTTTTTTAATTTTCCCTGAACTTCTTTGTTGGCCTCCATCTTGCTCCCTTGCTTGTCCAAGCAGCTGAGATGATCCCCTAATCTTTCAAACCCAGGGGATTTATAGGAGTTGTAGTCCACAGCCACAAACAGGGTAGAGTAATCCAGTAGTTTGCTGGTTTTTGTTATTGTTAGAACCAATCCAGAGATCTAGATCCAGCGAGTTCCAGATAATCAGCAGCTTTGGATACCTTACAACCTGCTTTTCTGCTGATGCCTTGCTTGCTCTCAGGGCAAGAGTTCAACGATGCCACTGTAAAGAAAAGGAAGAATAACAAAACCTAATCCGCAATGGCCTTGAGTATCATGACGAATAAACGGGATTAAATCTTACGGCAACAATAACCCTCAGTAATTCATCAAGGACTTCTGACTCAACATCCTGAATGTGTTCTTACCACATTGTTTTTTTTTTAACTTGTTGGTACCGAGGGAGCTCACTTTGGGAACCCTCACAACTTCTAAGACTCCTCCACCCAAAGTGGTGGGTGAGGCACCGGATAACTCCCCCGCCCCTCTTTTTCTGGAAAGCAGACACCCGGTTCCCGCACGCGGGAGCCTCTCCCCTCCCTGTTGTGCCGTGGGGCTTTCTGACTTGCTGGCGGTTGACTGTGACAGATCTGGGTCATTGTTGCTTCCTTATCTGTCACAGATCCCTCAAACGGCGGCCATTGTGTGTGGCCACTTCCGCACTCTATCTCTCAATAGAGCCAGCATTTGCATCTCCCTGATTACAGCCAGAGTAGAAACATCTCTGCTCATTATGAGGAACTGCCACATCCCAGAGCAGAGGGTCAAGGTGTGTGTGTGTGTGTGTGTGTGTATGTGCAATGTTTATGGAGGAGGGACAGAGAAGTTCTCAGTTCTCTAAGCATGATTTGTACATATTTTATTCTTATTAATAAAAATTGCCATTAGTGTGGTCATCCATCCATCCATACATTCATTATCTATGCCTGCTTATCCTGGTCACTGTTGCGGGGGGTGCTGCAGCCTATCCCAGCATGCATTGGGCAAAAGGCAGAAATACACCCTGGACAGGTTGCCAATCTATTGCACTTCTATAAACAAGTGCAATAGATTGGCGGTTGGTGTAAAAAAAAAGCTAAAACACTAAATTCTACCCTCTTGCTGTATATACTTCTCCCTCCATTATCACATCTGTTGCACCTCACCAGCAGCTTTGTTTGTTGTATTTCATTGAGGCGGCTCTGGATTTGAGCTAATGGAAGCCGCATGCACTGCTTTCGCTTTCAGCAGGTCACAGGGCCTAAGTGTGCACTTCACTTAAAATGCTCTAGCAACTGAGACACACTGGGCTGTGCGATTGCCCTGATATTTTTTTGACAGGACTGCATATACATTCACAAATAAATAAAAAAATATACCAGTCTTATTCTGCTGCTTCCTCTTTGTCTCCTGTTCACATGACATACCTCTGGTTTAGCATTTGTCATTTCCATCATGGTGAAGCTCAAGCCCGGGTAATTTGGGCTGATAAAACTGTCCAGACCTTGGAGCACTGAGAAGCAAACGGTGCTCAGAATCCATTCCCTTCTCCTCGTCTGAGGCAGCCAGCGAGCGGGCACCAGTGTGTGATGTGGCAGGCTGGGATTTTAGGGCTAATTTCACAGTACTGCCATGGAGAAGTGCTTTCACAGTCTTGGTGGAATGAAGAGTTATTGCCCTATTTTTACACGCATGCGCGCACACACACACCTATGCTGCTGTTTGTTAACTGTGCTTGGGTCATGGAAGTGATAGGTTGACATTGCCTTATCTGAAGAGCCTGGACAGTCGGCACTGCAGGCCTAACAGAAGGGATGCATTCCTGCAGGGGTAGCATAGCCTGAGGCCTCGATGAGCACCTGAGGGCTGTGTGTGTGTGTGTGTATGTGTGTGTTTACTGATGTTAGTGTGTGTGTGGATATTAGTATGTGTGTATGCATGTTCATGCGTGCTTGTGGATGTTAATGTGTGTGTTCATTTCTGTGTGCTCGTGATATTAATGTGTATGCATGCATGTGTGTGTGTGTGTGAATGTGTGCGTGGTAGGAGGCCTGCACAGAGAAGCTTAGAGGAGTGCACACACACACCCTGTCCTGGTAGCCCTCAGGAACTGAACTACCAGGACCAGGACCCTTCCTCCACACTGTGACTGTGTCAGATGGGAGTGTGTGTGCGTGTGTGCGGCTACCCTTGTGTGTATTTGCATATATGTGGCTTTTTGTTTTAACGTGCATGTATGGTGCTGTATTGTTTTGTGTCTGCCTGTTCTTAACCGTAGTCTCTTTGTGTTGTTTTACATGTATGGTGTTCTATGTGAAGGGATTTTTATTTTGTGCCTTTGTACAAATATTATTATGTCCCTGTGTTTAAAAAAAAAAAGTATTGAGTGTGTTCACAGGAATTTCTGTATTTCTATGTGGACATGTGTTAATGTACTTTACATGCAACTGTGGTCAATATATATGCTGTATATGTAAAGGAACAAGGATTTTGTTTATTTGGGTATCCGTGTATCAATGCCTGTGTATGTGTTTATGTTAGCACTAGAATGTGTGTATTGTTATGTGTATGTTCTGTGTGTTTGTTATTGTACATGCCGAGCGGCAGGACTGAGAGTCTGTGTGTGTGTGTGTACCCAGACGACAGGGGGACTGTGAGCCTGTGTGTGTGTGTGTACCCAGACGCGCGGAGAGAGGGGGGCTGTGAGCGTGTCCTTTGTTGGAGACTGTTTTTTCGCCACTGCAGGTTTCCTGCTGTGTTATGTAACAGGGGGAGCCGCTCTGTTTTTCTCCGTGACCGCATTCGGAGCCAGCCAGCTTCGCCGTTACTGGGCCAGTCTGGCCCGGGGGGAGGGCGAGGGGGGGGGGGGGGGCGAAGGGTCTTCCTGTTTTCACTGCGGCTTTTTTAAAAACGCAAAGCGCCGTCCCCCGCGGGCTGGAAGCGGAGCGGGCGCCGGGGCAGCAGCGAGCGGCGGCGCAGGGCTGCCAGGGAACCTGCTGTCCCACCAATGGCAACCCAGACTGCCTCTCAGCCCCAGAGGGCAGACGCAGGCGCACCTTCATAACCGTCTGCTGAGGTAATCAGGTCAAGAGAGTTGACGGTACATCAGGTTTGAAAATGTCTACCAAGGGGAGTTGGGGGCGGGGTGGTGGGTTGGAAATACAGACACGTATTGTACCGTTCAAGGAGGAAAGATTTAATTCCTCATTCTGTTCTCCCTATTCAGCGTGAACTAATGTTCCACATTCCCAACATACCATGCATACCACTGCCTGAACATTTTGTTTTTTTCTGTTTCCTTTTTTTTTTGTCTGCTTAATTCTTCACATGAAGTGGACTGCTGGGCTGGCTGTAAAAATGCTTAATGTTGCAAGTATAGGAGAAAACCTGAATGCATATTCAATGAAATAAAAATGCAACCTTGGCAATGAAAGCATTTGTTACAGGATGAGTATTTTGTGCATTGAACACAGGGTTTGCTCTATAATAAACCTCTGGTAATACCGTGTTCTGTTCCCTCTGTGGTCTTGTCTCTGCTGCTGCACCCCTGCAACCATGCACTAAAACGTAAATTTATCTCTCCCTTCCTCTCGCGCCAAAAAAAAGGGGGAGGGGGGACTGGGCGTCTCTTTCTCTGCCCAGCGCTGTTCAATGTGTCTGTGTGTACAAGGAGTGTTCCCTGGTGGTTGCCTGGCGACGGGTCTGGCCGATTGCCGGGGAGAGAAGGGGAGGGGCAGCTGATAAATGTAGGAAACAGGAGTGGAGTGGCTGGGGCCGCACTACACTGCAGCAGCCGCGCTCGGCCAGCCAGTGTTTCCCGCCATTTGAGAGTGGCGCGGAGGAGGGGCCCTGGCCCGGAGCCTTCACAAAGAAAGGAAGGAGACTTCCCGCCAAACGGCGGCTATGCAAATCGGTGGGCGTGGCCAATTGTGTCGTCCTGCTGCTGTTAACTCCTGCAGTCCCGGAGCTTTTGGTTCTGAGTCTCATTTCATTTTATCCTGTTGCTGGTTATGATTCGTACCACAAGTGCCTTTAGCTCGCTAACTTTAAATTTATGGAAAGCAGCACTTTCACTTTCCATTACATTGCTATTAATGTTGTTCGTTACCGCCCCTCCTAAAAAAAACGAATGTTTCTTAACTTGAAATTTTTAAATGTAATTATCACACAATTCGCTACTTTTATAAACATCCGCTGCGTCTTACATCTACTGACTAATACCCATTACCTAATGACATCTACGAACAACATAACATAGGGCAAAATGCATTAATAAAGTTTTTATAAGCTAAGTTATACGAAAATGTAATTGTGTGTTAGTATAACCTATTCTAAAACAAAGATTTTGCGTCGATGTATCAAGTTCGCCAACCGCACATTATATCAGTTGTTGCTTTTAATTTTTTGTTTCGAATCATCCATCATAATATGCCTATTGGTCATTCTGAAAGGATTGTCTTGAACACCGGCCTCTACATCTTCAAGTTCCTCTATCTCCAACAGGTAACTTAAATCATGTATAGAGACGCAAATCAATATTTGTAATGCAATACGACACTGTTATAGTGATCGTTGCTTAGATTACCTAAAATCGGTTTAGAATTAGCATCTATTCGCCGTAGTCTATCAAATGTTCACCTACATTACCTGTGACCTGCTCATGCACTGAGGTGTCCGTCCTCAAACTTGCTGCTAATTTATAACTCTAATAACAGTAGTAACAATGAACTGTATAAGAATTTATACAGCTCATGAGTAGTAGGCCTAACGACGATAATCTTTCTATGGTGTTATGTCAGGGGTCATGACCCGGAAATTAGCTATTTGTGTCTCACCTTTTCGATTTAGGCGAAAGCATGGGGACGATAATTCCCCACGGTTGCAGGTTTGCACCGAATGTAAACCTGCCGAGATCAAGTCCACGAAAACAATGGAACCAGTCAGTAGCTTGTGACGAGGGCTCGGGTCACCTTCTCTTTTGGGCGTGAAGTTGGCACCACGAAAAGGCAGGTGAGGAAGCTAGAGCAAGAAAGTGTAATTCACCTGTGCAAGAAATGGCGATTGTTTGGCAATAGAAAAGTGGAGCACAGTCGTTATTCTGGGCTACTGCAAACACTCCATTTGATAACGGACACCAGCTCACACAAAGCGACCTCGGTCGACACACCAGGTGGCTCCGCTGCTTGGCACTTCCAATGAGAAAACATAACAAATAATACAATAATAGGCTCATAAAGTAAAAGATTGCCAAGCAAATCGTCACCAACGGCCCGTGGTTTGTATTGCAGGCTACTGCGTACGAACTCATACACGATCTATGAATGTCCCTAACTGACAAAACAAATCTCCAACTGCCAATGAATCCACAGTTTATTACGTAGATACGTAATCAGTGGAACAAATGTCACTTGTTAAAGTTGCTTGCAAATAACCGTTCATTAGGCTACAGCCTACCTTCCTTGTCCAAACATGACCAGGCTGTTTTGGTGGGCGGTACCACAGGCTGTTATCAAATTTAATGGTTTAAGTAGTTAGGGGGTTTGTTTCTTTATATGATCAAGATATGTCGTGTGGTGACCTCAGAGAACAAAACGTTTTCTTTCGCGCCGTCAGCCTTCGTGCGCGGCGCAGATAGCGCGTCTTTTCAGCGTTCCAGAGAGTGTATGACTCTCAAGAGGTTCGGGGGAGTAAGAAAAATGCGAGAGGTTGTGTGTGAAATCGTGAGGTTTTGTGCGTAACGCTGGTTGTCAGATTAGTAAGTGTGTGCTTGAGTGGCAGATAACGCATTTGAGTTCTACAAGAATATTTTGAAAAAGAGTGAAGGTTTATGTGTTAGACCTGTCTCCAGTGTCGCATTTTTCTTATTTTGAGGCAGCGGTGCAATTTCTCGTATTTACAGTTAGCTCTTCAAAACATTTTGACTTAGCATATCATAGCCACAGTCCCAACGCATCCTCAAGCTCCCCCTGCCCTAAATCAGATAACTCCTCATGCCCTTAGTCTCGGACCTCACGTTCTGACAGAAAATACACACGCACACGTGCAGCACGTACATATGATATTTGGAACTAACTGACGCTTTTTAGGCGAAGTGCAGTGCTTTGAATCATTCCTTAACCCATATTTTACAACTTAACTTTTCATGGTGACTTTAAGTAAGTTAGGAACCGTATTAATTACTCATTAACCAATCAAAAGCCCAAAACAAACACTAACAGGAAATATGTATTTAACCTCAGTATAAAACATTTACATGTTAGTTATATACAACAACTTAATGGATGCCTAAAAAATAGACTCATTCATTGTTTATCTTTTGCTGCCCCCTTGTGGTGTAAAACGGAAACATTTGTTGCTGTGACGAGGAAATCAGGCCAACAAAACTGATTGAAAATAGATCCACGTAACTATCCTACATAACAATATGAAACACGGAATCTTTGAGTTTTAAAACAGACCTCTCGTATTATTTTGTATGGCAACAATTAGAACTGTCAATGCCAATTGTCATCCTTGCCAGACAATACACAGTGTATGATTATCATTCTATTTCAATCAATCAGTTTTATTTGTATCGCGCTTTTAACGAAGGAGCTTTGTCACAAAGCAGCTTTACAGAGAACCGGCCCCCAAAGAGTAAGCCTAGGGCAACAGTGGCAAGGAAAAACTCCCTGACTGATAGCAGGAAGAAACCTTGAGCAGAACCGGACTCAGAGGGGGAACCCATCTGCCGGGGCAGGCATCCTATTTCAGATATGTTTTTGACAACGTGGGATACTTTTACATACCGTGTGGGTATATATACCTTGCAGGATGCTGTGTTGCCGGTGAATTACAGTCCCGGCGTTGCACTTTGAATTTCTGCAAAATATGGTTGAAAATGAGAGAGAACGAAAAGACCCCCGAGGCAGAAGCGTTTGGTTATGGTCGAGGGCTGTGGGTTAACTTTGAAGCCAATCCACTATAGGACTTCGGCATTTGGCTGCTTTGTGCCTGAAGTTGGGGATGAATTATGTTTTCACCAATGCGCGACTTAATTAACAAAATGATATGCTTCAGTAACAGTAGCGCACTAGCTGACGTGTGTGTACAGTAGGCGTACAGTGTCTTCATCAGAACCACGGACAGCGTCCCGCGGTCTCCGGATAGAACAGTTATCTCGCCTCTTTTTTGTCTGTAAGTTGAGAAGGTAGATCAGCCCAGTTCTGGAGAGAAGGGACAGTATCCCGTAGCCGATTGCTAGCGCTTCATTCGTTCAGCGTTACCGCGTGGTAAAAATTTATGACTAATAAACATTTAATGTATTTTTGTATTTTTAAAGAGGTAATGGAAGTCTGCAGGGTTTCGCCGTGCTTCAGGAAATAACTTTCAACCCTGGCTCCTCTATAAATTGCGATCAATCATGTAATAATTACACCTAAACAAATAGGTAATTAAATTAGGTATGAACATGAGTGTAGTTTCTCTCTATTGTCCGTGATGATAGAGACGACTTCCTCCTCCTGTTGGCTGACATTAGACATATCACCTGGACGCCTTGATGTCATTTCCTACTATATGCATAATTGAGTTTTATGACAGAAACGTTAAAATATTTGGAGTTCACAATTAAATTGGACTGTTTTACAGCTATATACGAAGCATTAGAAGCATCCCTGCTTAAATGTGAATTTGTATGGGATGCTTCTAGTGCTTCATGAGAAGAATTTCATTGGAGAGAATTAAAATGCACACAACACCGGGCTGAATGTAATAAATGACAAGTTTATTGTTGCACAAAATGTACAAAATAACAAGCAAATGGACACCCTTCTCAGTTTCTTTCATCAATATGAAGTAATAAATCTGAAACCTATGACTACGGCCAGTCCAAAGGTCCAAGCCAAGAGCATGGGTTAGATAGACGACACATACCCAATCCAGATTCACTGAACAATAAAAATGAATTAAAAACACTGTATTTACACGTCTCGTCAGAACTTTTACAACATGCCATCTATATATTTATACAGTATATGCATGTACACATATACCTGTATAGAAAATATATTATAAGATCAAATTAAGTTTGACTTTCTAAGGGCTAGGGACATCCACGGTACAGCACTGCGTTTATCTCCTTTGATAAAAAAAATCCCCCACTTAAATTACTTATTTTTTAATTGCCTCATACTAAAAGAAGGATTTTCTAGTTGATCATAAGCACATTATTTTCATAGCCATCCACACCCAGCCTACTTTGATGCCTGGTGGAGTAGCCTGGGGTTTTTTTTTTTTGTAGAGACTCGCGCCCTTATTTACACCGTTTCTCTCGCGACTTCGCCCGCGGCTCGCTTTGTTCTCATAACTGCACGGGACTCGAGGTCACATGGTCTTGGACCCCGACTCCCATTCTGCATTAGGGCAGCGGCTAAGCTAGTCTTTGTCTTCCGTGTTACCTTTTAAGTATATTTTCATAGCGGAGATGACAGTTTATGTTCTCTTGGAAGAAGAAAAAAAAAACATTCCCCCAAGACTAAAAACAGTCCAGAAAACAACTTGGCTTGTGTTTTTTAATGACCATGCTTGGCCTACTCATGGCACACCTGTGAGATATATTTGTTAGAGGATCATTGGGGCCTGCATACTGAAGGGGAATGGATCTTCTCTTATTGTAACATGCACGTGACCCCCCTTGTTGGGTAGGTCACAGTTTAGAAACAGTCATTTACGGTAGTTAAAAGTGAAGGAGCATTACAGCAATATTTCTATGGCGAATAGATGTTGACTGTGCTGTAGCATTGATTATGGATCCTGGTTTAACCCATTACACTGGAGACTGGTTCAGGATGAACACATTGATATGACTGGAGCAGATTCAGGCCGTTTTACATTAAATGCTAATAGCACCATTTAAAGTGAAGACAAATTAAGGAGAGAAGTTCATTAGGGTGCGAGGTGTTATTTCATGTTGATTGTGTTTCCAATCTCCTTGTCTATCTGTGTGGCGTTAGCTTTTTGTTGAAGGCCATAAAATACCTAGTGAAATAATTATTCTAGTATCCTATTGTATACCTGTGTGTTTTTAAAAAACACCCAATTTTATTCAAACATCATAGAAAATAGCTTCTTGTGTTCATACTGTGCTTTTAGAGTATATACAGTCATGTATAACACTCTGAAATATGCATTTGGTGATTTAAATATCCTGAAAATGTTTTTTTATGTTTTGTAATAAGCCTATTCATAATATCTGTTGGATTTATTTATACTATATGACACGGTATGTATAACTGCCCAATCAAAATCACTGTAACTCAACTGAAGAAGTAGTGGCATTGAGGGAATTTATCTTTTGTGCCGTGTAGAAAAAATGAACTACATTACCCATATTGCAAAGAGGCATTGTCATGGGCTAAAGGTGACTACGGGTAAAATGAGGCCATGGTGTCAAGTCAAATTAATCAAAATGCAGGTACATAGAGTTTAACTGTACACTTAATTTCTAGATTTTTTTTCTTTACAGTAAAACCAGTGATGGCATTGTTTTCTTTGTGAGTGCAAAAATACTCTTCAGACTTACATTGGAATATGGACCTTTTTTCGTTTTCTTGACCGTAGAATTTTAATATAGTTTTCCCGTTTACTCTCCTGTCTTTATGTTCATCTTCTACTTTGTGTGTAATTCTGTTTTCACTTTTTTACTTTAATATATATCTCTATATTTTCTCCTTTTTTACAAAATGAGAGACATGAAGATGAGTGATTGACAATATATATTTTTTTCTTTTCTCCGCCTTTCAGGTTATTGACATTGAAATTGTTTTGCATTTCATTCTTGTAAACAGACGGGTTTCTGAGGTTGGGTCGCCCAAGACTGCCAGCCACCCCTGTTTGTACCTCCTTTGCCTTTTTTTCTCTCTCTCTCTCTCTCTCTCTCCACTCTCCGTCCATCCTGCACTCCCCCCTCTCTCCCCTCCTCCCTCTCTCACTGCAGCATGGCTCTGATTTGTTTGGAGGTGCTGTCATCATTTAGATGCCGTGTTGTGTACCTGCGGAAAAGAAATCAAATCTGTTTTTATCCCTGTACCAGCAAGATAGGTCTCACCATATGTCCTGCAATTGAATCCATTCAGCCAGCTAACTGCTGTCTGCAGACCCCTTCAGAATCCCTCCACTTCGATCACCTGCCATTTCTCCTGAGTCCTGAGTGACCGCAAGCTCAGACGGGTAGTTCCTGCTGATCTCAGACTAACCCTCCGTTTCTAACAGCTGATTGCAGCCCTGCTCCAAGTCTGTAGCTGCTGGTCCCAGACCAGCCCGTGCTCTCTCATGACAGATCTCAGACAGGCGCTCTTCCTCTAACAGCTGAGCCGATTTTGGCAGGCCTTAGTTAAGTACATCCAGCAGTCCCCTTCTTCAGTTTTTCAGTTCATTCATTAACCCCCCTCCCACATAAACTCTCATGCAATCAGTAGTCCCCTCTTTTGCTGTCAGTTGTCCCATTTACGGTATAGCCTGCAATACATGCATCAGTCTCCCTGTGCAGTACTGACCTCAGTGCATTCAGCAGTCCCCCCTTACAGTACTGACCAGAGAACATGCATTAGTATCCCCCTGTAGTACTGACCTCAGTGCATTCAGTAATCCCCCCTTACAGTACTGACCTGAGTATGTGCATTAGTATCCCTGTGCAGTACTGACCTCAGTGCATTCAGTAGTCTCCTCTTACAGTACTGACCTGAGAACATGCATCAATATCCCCCTGTAGTACTGACCTCAGTGCATTCAGTAGTCCCCTCTTACAGTACTGACCTGAGAACATGCATCAGTATCCCCCTGTAGTACTGACCTCAGTGCATTCAGTAGTCCCTCCACACTGTTTGAAGGCTGTTCTTTCAAAACCTTGATACAGCCTTTCATCTGCAGACAACAAAGACACAAACAGGCTCTCAGAGGAAATGTCACTCCGCTCTGAACCTATCTCCCCTGCTGCTCTAATGTCATAACTCACCCCCCCCCCCCCCTAAAAAAACCACCAGCCACCATTAGACACACAGCATAGATTAATTTGTATGGTATTTTTTCTGAAATCAACGGGAAAACAAAGAACACAACAAAAAAAGGAAAAGGCTAATTTGGTGGGCACCAATTTTTAAATATTTTACTTATGAGACATATATCATCGGTCTCTTTCAAAATGTATCTATAATTTACTCCATGCATGAATAATTTATGGTGTTATTGACAGTTTGCCTGTTTCTAATTAGTTTTAAAATAACTGTATTGCTTATGTATTGGGAATGTTGTTTTGGCGATGTTCCCACCTAAATTTTGGAATGCCCAATCATGTTCTCTGAAACACGTGACATCAGCCGCCACGTCTCAACACGCCAAGTTGAGCTCGCACAGACGCGAGTGAGAGGAAGGCACACTATGTGCAGCTGAACAGGCAAACTTGAGAGCACCCAGTCGAGCAGCGGGGGTAACTGGTGCATGATGGGACAGACACTGTTATCCTGCCTGACTGAAACCATCCCATCCCTGGGCAACGCACAACTGGCCATAGGGTTACCCTGTGGTGCTGCTGGCCACATTCAGCACTGGCACAGTCCAAATTTAATTACTGACCGTAGGGCCCGTGTACGCACGAGACCAGTGCCTTAACAGGCAGAGTCCCCTTCAAATGCCTCATTAATACTCCGACTTTCAGCAGATCCACAGCTGCTCTGCCATTGGCTGTGCAGTAAAAAACCACGATCTTTGATGTTTGGTCCAATCAGTCACAAGTGTGTGACCCATTGGCTAGCAAAGGCCACGCTAACCCCGCCTCTCTCTCCCTCTGTCTCCCTACTGTCTCTCAGGTCCCACCCCGGCGGTTGGCGGGAGGCTCTTACGTCGATCTTGGAGGTCTTGGCGAAGGCGCCCACGGGGTGGACGTGGTCGTAGAGGATGATGACGCCCACCATCACCCGCATGCAGAACAGCATGGTGTCCGTGTTGGTGAAGCGGCACCTGTACTCGCTGTGGACAGACGGACGGACAGAGGGGTCAGTTAGCCGCGCCCAAATGACCACCTGACACTTCAGATAAAACTCCTGGACACGCCCCTCTCTGCTGTCCAGTGGGATTAACAGTCCTTCCCTCTCCAGTCTCTGCCTCAGATGGTGTAAGGTAACTGCTCTGGTGAAAAATGGCTGCTGTTACTGGGGGTGGTGCTACACATTGGTGGTGGATGAAGTGAGTACCCCCCCTTAATTTGAAAGTGCTTTGGGATCAAAGGCTATATGAATGCAATCCATTATTGTTATTATTCCAGATGGTCTTTTCTGTGGCTACTGGGTATTATACAGCTGAACAAAGCCAGTCTCGTCATTGTTCCTGTATTAACCTTCACATAGTTATGTATGTTGTGCAACATGTGTATAAAAAAGAGATCTAGTTGTGCTAGAAATTTTTACAGTGAAGAATGGCTTTTTCCTCTTCCAGGTAGCCATTTTAATATTAATCTGGGAGTGTAGTCTTTTCTAAACTCAGAGACGGGACTCTGCTGTGTGAAGGAGCAGGCTAACTGACTCGGGGTACAGGTGAGCGCGAGGCTGGGGTTGAAGTCAAACTCACGGGGTCTCCAGCATGACTCTGCACACACACGCCATGGTGCTCAAGCAGTCTGTTGTGTCCTCAATTGGCAGCGTCTTGTTCTGAAACAAAAGCCGAAGTTGGTACCATACCATACACGGCCACTAGAGGGAGCATCTCAGCTGTGCTTGTGACTAATCTATGGTTCTCCATTGTTTCTCTTCCTTTGTGCCTAAGCAGTTTTATGGATCACAATGTAAGGGACCAATGAAAGTCAAAGGGGAATCCAGAGAAAATGTCTTAATTTGAGGACTCACCTCTGACACAAACTTAGTGGTGGCGTTGCTGAGGGTCTTCAGCATGGGCGTGGCCTCCGCGTAGAACAGTGACATTCGATTGGCCATTTCATTATTCACCTCATTCTCAGCATCCAGCTGCAGCAGGAAGAGGGGAAAATTGGGTGTTTATTGTCACTATTTCAAAGATAACAGAAAATGAGGACGTGAGGCACTATGTTTAGTATGTATGGTATGGGGTTCAGTTAATAAACTACACGAATGTGTGTTTTCCCACGCTTACAAAACACAATCAATGCAGCATCTTGAATATGTGGACATGATCTTTGTCTGCTAATAGGATCTTATCAGTCTTATCAGTCTGCCATAGAGTTATAGCTCAGTTACCTGCTGGTTGTTTAGCCGGTTCCTACTGATGGTCCTCCTGTAGTAACTGAAATCATTCTGAATGGCTGGATTTGTCATCTGCAGGGAGAGAGATGGTTATCGACTTGAAGGCTAACGAAAAGAGATATACATGGACAAAACAGGTCTTAACATAAGCTATCAGTCATTTGTAATAGACTTGTGTGCCCAAGAATTCAACAGCACAACATTAGCGACCAAATATTCATTTTTATTTTTCATCCTGAAGATTATGGCAATAGTGAATTAATTTTGAGGCAGCTTAAACCATGATATCTGTAAGCTAAAGGCAACATTTCAGAAACAGTGGTTATAGGTTACAGAAGCTCTGCGTGGAGGTTGTAAGCAGAGCAGGACTACTCTACCCTTGCAAGGTACAGTCACTTGGATAATTATGTGATGATACTATTCACAGCACTGTAATTCATAACTGAGGAAAGCAAGGAATAACTCAAGAATGTTGCCAGTTTGTGTTCCTAAATTACTAAATCGCCATGGAAACTTTCAAAAAGCCCAGCTCTAGCTCGGCTGTGGTAGGTAGTAATCCAGAGTGGAGACAGTAGATGGGAAGAGGGCAGAGCTTAGTGTGTTCACTGGGTCTGCATGACTAAATCCTCCAGTGGGGGGGTTCTATCCAGGATTTAAAGCTGTTTCCCTTAGTAACAAATCTAAAGCTGTAAATAAGGGATTAGTTAATCTTGTATCTTAAGGGTGTAAGGTCAGCTAGGAGGGACACATGGTTAATGAATTATGTTACTGATATTAATCCAGCTGCAGAAGTGTAAGTTACGGAGTGTAGCGGAGATTGATTTGTAGCTATGCTGCATACTGTACGGCAGTCACCTTGTATCTGAAAATCATTCGTTGGCCAGGGGTAAACCAAGAGGGAACGAATGTCTAGATTTGTCCCGTATTGCATGCGACAGTATTTCTGATTGGAACTCCAGGGTTTTATGTCTTCTGACAAACCCACGGTCAGACCAGAGCGGGGTTTTTATTGCCGTGGAGACGGCCTCGCGCGAGCCCTCACCTTGAGCTCGTCGAAGCTGAGGGTGAAGTGCAGGATCTCGGCGAACTGCTTGGCCAGGGCCTGCTCGCGCTCCAGGTGCTGCATGGGGGCGTAGGGCGGGCTCGTTAGCGCCTCCAGCAGGCTGCGCAGCGCGTTCTCTGAAACGGCAGACGCGGCTGGTCAGAAGGCCCGTTGGTCCCTTTGGGCCAGGCGGACAGCGCCCTCACGGCTCGCTGTGGGGAGCCCGATAGACCCAGGTCACATGCACAGGGATATGTGAGGTCCAAATTAAAACGGCAAAACACCTTTTAAAAGCGGATTTAAAAATGAAGATAATATTTTTTGAAAAAGAAACATCAGAAACGTGTTTTTTTTTGGGTGCGTCAACCCAACTATGGCTGGCTCAACAGGTTTCTAGTACAAGCTCCCTCTTCTTCCTTACTCAGTACTCCCCATGTAGAGGGCTCTCTTTAACTGCATATCAGGTAATGACACACTCCATTTCAGTCTAAGCTATAGAGCCAGTCCAGTTTTAATCCCACTGACTTTGCTTAATCTTCTCAGGCTTACGCTCCTTTTAATGCTTACTTATGCAATTATCAGGATTCCACACGCATTTTCACCATCCACCAATCACAGCTCTCCCAGTCCTGGCACATGTGCAATTCAGGTGAATTAAGCATCCTCTAACTGATTAAGAGTGAACTGCAATTTTCTTAAGTGGCTCAGCAGTAGCTGGCTAACAGAAACAGGAATAGATATTGATTTCAGCATTCTGCTGCTGTCTTGAGATCCCTATTTAACACAATGTTCGCTTGAAACACATTTTGTGCGCAGCCAATCACTGACAACTGATTATCCAATCACAAACAACACATTCATACTCATTAATCAGTAACAACAAATCATTGCTACCTATTATCTTTTAACATCTATGCAATTCATTAGGTGCTCAGTCAACTTGGCAGAGAAATACAAGTAAAAGGTGAACACATTTGAATCCACGACTGTGTTTTAAACTGAATACTTTTATTCTATCTAGAGCATATAGCAGGTATGGACGTAAAACGGTCACGTGATCAAGTGCGTTCTAAACTCAAGAATGCAACAAGGCAAGAATGCAAGATTTTACTGGGAGGTCTCTTTCTGTTCTTGGCAGGACTAAAAAACAGTGCGCATCAAAGCAGACTTTTCCATACTTTCCCTTCCCAGTAGCCATTGTGTTTGCTACTCTGCATTTGAGGGCAAAGGACACTCTATTACTCAGCCAATGGATGACAGAAGGCAGGAGGAGTACAAGTGTAAGTAAATTAAATTTATGGATTTTTGTAGTGTTGATATGTTTCTTGCTGGTGAAAGATCAGTAGTGGTAATGTCAAAGTAAGTCTGTTTCAGACTGAATGGATTTTAAGCGTTCTTACACTTGATAGTGCATTCTCGTAAGTGTACTTGGAAGTGTATTTTTGCAAGAACAGGCGAACACAGAATACAGGTATGCTGTACAGTTTGGACTGAACAGCCCACCTTTAATGTGGATGTGAATTTCCACCAGAGAATGACGTGGAAGACATCAGGTATACGATCAAAATGGCAGTGAGTAGCAGCCAAAGCTGCATTAAGTTTGTGGCTCCAGACTTGTACCTCTGCCAATCCTAGAAGATCCAGGAAGCCCTAGCTAGGCCCACAGCTTCACTCAGAAGTCACCGAGCCAGTATTGTGCCTAATATTCTATTTTTCACAAAAAGCCTTGTGTGTCTGGATATCAGTGTGCTTCTGGTCCTGGTTATCTGTCAGCCGAGGTGATATTTGAATGGATCAGGTGCAGTGATGTATAAAAGCCATGATCGCCCGGAGTCGGCTTGTTTCACAGCTTTCCCCATTGTGTCGTACAAATACTCATATTTACACTGCATCTGCCCAGCCACAACAACTGGGGCAGGAAAGTCATTCTGAGAAATTACAATAATTCTTGCTTTTGTTCCACTTCAAATCTTGATTGAAGGGCTGGTAAATCAACCAGTAATTGAATGCATAAATAACAGATTTATTTAAAATTAACCAGCACATGCACAGCCACTGAAATTTTCAATCGTCAGCAGTTCCAAGTCTATCTCTGTCCCCTCTACATGGAGAAAAATAAGAATTCACCACATCCAATTAAAACCACCACGCCTTAGTGATATCTTTCATCTTTTTTTGTGTTGAATCCATCTACTGAAGGTTTGTAGTATATATTACGTGTGCTGCTCTGAGAGCCATCCCTATCACTGCATAAAATACCTGAATCCCTGCAACAGTCAGCAAAAAGCCCTTTCCCCGTGTGTAGACTGAAGCATGCTTGAGTGAAAGGGGACAGGAGAATCGGGGAGGATGCTGGGTGGAGTTGCTGCTTCGCGGGGAAGCTGAGGAAGCCATCACAGCGGTGGGAGGGCGACTGCGGCTTCACAGCGAGAGACAAACAGGTGCCATCAGTATTCACAGCCTCGCTCAGCGTAGCAGATCCCGTCGCCATGGGAACGGTGCTGTGAGGTCAGCAGTCGGCAGGGGGGGCTTGAACATTTGGGGGGGGGGGGTCTCAAACAGCTGCCTTAAATGGAGACTCTTTATAGACTGGCCACTCAGGAGAGGGATACGCAATCCAAAAAATGATGAGTGTTCTTTTTCAAATTACATATGCTGCAGTGCTTAATTTGTGCGTGGAAACAGAGCTCACCACGTACCCAGCCTGAGGGAGAACTCGTAGAAGCGCTTCAGTTTGGCCACCAGGGGGCAGACTGCATTCCAAGCCTTCTCCTGCAGCTGTAGGTCACTTGGGTTCTGAATAGCCTGGAAAGACAGATTAACTGTAGCACCCATGTTCAGCACAGGTCTAGTGACATCTGCACTAACATCTATAACTCCCTTATTTCATGTGATACAAAAAAAGTTAATTCAGTATTTCATCTTGGACTACAACTACTGTTTGGATTATCCAAGTTCTTCGTTATTAGACTAAATCCATAAATTATTTTAAAGTGATTATGAATTGGTAACAGATTTATGTTGTACTACTGAAAAATCCAAAGGTCTAAATTTTATGGTAAAAACTGGAGTGCCCAAAATTGCAAATGACTTAAGTCTACGATGTTAATTTGAAGAGATATGATGCTTCCCAGTGTAGTAAAGTCCTTACCTCTCTTATCTCCTGCCCTGCCCCGTTGTAAGACTGCAGCTCTGCCAATATCCCATGAGCCTCTTCTAGCACGGCGCTCACCTGGTTCCATACCGCTGTCTCGGCCTCTGTGGGCTGGGCGTCTGCACAGAGAGAGAGGGGGGGGGGCGAGCGGGGGGAGGGAGGCAGGGATGAGAGAGGGCAAACGAAGGCAAGCGTACCTTTGTTCCAGGGTCACAGAGTCATTCTGTCACACTGGCGGTGGTGTTGAAGGCTGGCATAAAAGAGCATTTGCTATCTGGAGCTTGGAGCTTGCAGTTTACAGTGTAATCCTCTGTAGAGTGAGTGAATGTAAAAATCTTTTGGCTTGGTCTTGACCAACTGTGGGAGAGCTTTAGGGGAACGATGACCAGGGCACCACAGACGGTCAGTTGGGCTGGAATAACATGATTGAGGGGAAGTTGAGTGCACAAACTCATGCTGGGTAGCAATGGAAGGGGCAGCTTTCAGTGCCTGTGTTACAACCTGTCTGCTCCGCCCAGACTGACAGCTGTTTCTCCCCAGAGATCCTGTCGCTAATGTCGTCTGTCGTGCATTTGGAAGGGAACGCTGAGGGAAAAATCTGTCCAGCGGGGGAGATTGTGTGCTGCCCTCTTTTATCCCTTCTCCTCTTTCTTTGGGGCTGTGGACTTTATTAGAAGAAGGGTGGGGTCTTTATCAATCGGCAAAGGCTTTGCCTGACAGCAAAAAAAAAGGCTCTGAGCAGATTTTTCTGGGCAGCAAAGTGGTGTGAGCAGTAAGTCTTAAATCTCAATTCCTGGGTAAGGCATTGCAGCTGTGCTCAGTCTAATTGAGTCCTGCAGAAAAAAAAACTGAGATGCTATGGGAGATATGTCAGCGTAGTTAAAAATGAATAAACAATGTAATGTAATAAAAATGATATTGCCTGTGCTCCCGAGTGGCTCACACATTAAAGGTGCTTGCACTGGGCTGAGCCCTTAAGCTGGGAAGTCTCAGCCTGTGCTCTGCCATCAGTCAGTTACAGCCGGGAGTCTGAAGCTGTCTGACTGTAGACGGCTTCATTCTGCCAGGGGTAGGGCGGGTTTTAGCCAGCCGGGTTTCCTCAGGTTGCCAAGCAACGCGGCTGGTGTCCGCAAGCTACCAGTTGTCGTTCGCGAGAGGTGCGCCTCTCCTCCAATCAGCGCTAGCTCTCCTGTGGTGCTGCGTGGCCTACATTGGGCAAGTAACAAAGGACTGTGCATCCTTTATCTGCTTTCCTCTGCAGATGACACTGCAGGAACTACTGCCCATTTTGTATTAGGGAGAAATAAATGGGAAATATTATCTTGGATGGAAAAAAGATATTCGTTTAAGCCTTGCAGCGAACACTGGAGTATACCGTGAACTCTATAATGTTTCGGGAAAATCTGAGAACATGCACTTTAACCACCTGTGAATTGGTATATTACATATTTATTATATTACAATTGTTGAGTACAGAGGCAGATCAAGAAAAAAATATGTCTTTGTCCCAAACAATATGGAACTCACTGTATATCCTTCTAAATGTGCATATGAACAATAATGCCCTTTTTACATATTTTATAGACCATATAATATAAACTTCTTTCTTGCTCATGAGGTCATACTTGCCTTGCTACAGGCAGACTGGCCTAATTTGGCTAAAGGGATTGCCACCGTGTGTTGTTGGTTTAAATCCCAGCTAGGGTTCTCGAAGAAGCTACTGGCCAGTACTTAGGCTGGACTGGTCTTATGGGGATAAATATCCACAATTACAAGGTACGCAAAATACCCCAGTAGAGTTGTAGTCAAAGGCCACGCCTGTCTGTCTGTCTGTTTCAATAAATTGCGTAGCAAATGTTTGTGGCTATTGGCCATGGTCACATCAGCTGATCAAGCGGACAGTCAGCTGAACCACCATGCACTTTTTAATTCTCTCTTTCCCTCCACTACTCTCTCTCTCTCTATATATATATGTATATATATATATACAGTATATTCCACTCTTTATTTTTATCTCTCTTCTCTTCCCCTCTACCTGTTTCTGTTAACAGAATGAACAGTGTTAACTCAGTGCACTGTGACTTTGTGGGCATGTCTGTGAGCGGAACTTCGCAGGAGATTTGTGGTTTGGGGCTGATCACTTTGGGCGGGGCAGGATGAGCCAGAAAGACCACCGGTGCATGCATGTGCTTCCCCTTTTTATAGGCACAGGGAGTGTACTGAAATGACAGGAAATTGTACCCAAGCCCTTGGTGTACGTATGTGTGTGTGCGCGCGCGCGTGTGTGCGTGTGTGTGCATGCATGTGTGTGTGTGAGCGAGGATTCGATCATCTTCCACTAATGTCTCCCCCACAGAGAGCAGTAGGAGCTCCATACTGCTCCGTATTACTATAGGAATCGATCACTATTTTCCACTGGTCAAGCCATTACCGTGGAACTTTCATTTCACTTTCTGGAATGTTCCATTTCGCTTATGTTCTGTGAAATTCCAAGAACAGAATCAGGCTGAGGGCTACAGTACGGTGACTGTTATTACCTGACTTTTTTTTGTTAGTTCAGGGGGCATCACGAAAACTCATCATTGATTTAATGAATCGGATTATGAAGTGGTTCTGCTGTGAAACCACAGGGCTTCCTTCGTAAATGACTGGAGCCACAGGTAGATGCCAACTTCACAGCGATGCAGGGAGCCAGAAATTCACACCTGCCAAATGAGGCTTGATGGTTTTGTTTTCCTCTGAGGCTGTAGTTCTCCTGGGAGACCCAGGAGAGGACTGTACTGTGTACTCCCGTACCTGATTCTGTTTGGCTATACAAGCAAGCTCCACCACAGATTAGCCTCATTTAGTTTGTGCAAATAAAGTTCCATTTTTACAAATGGATTCTGTCGTCTGATCAGTGGAGATCTCAGAGGGGCGGGAGTGCCCAGCGCTGATCTTCGAGGGCTGCGGTCTATAAAAATTTCATTTTGCGAGCGCTGGTATCATCGTCTAATAGCCGTCCCACACTGGATCAGCTGCGACCCTGGACCCGACCGTGAGCGCTCTCGCGGTTTTGGAGACGGCTGGAGAGCCTATCAGACTGCAGCCCTGGGGGACCAGGCCTGGACGCGCCCGCGACACACGAGTGCATCTCGACCCCCGAGGGGCGAACGCTGTGGTTAAGTCGCGGAGACGCTGGAAAAAGGACAACAGGAGGGAAGAAGCGGTTAGACGGGGGTTAGAGGGAGACCGCCGGCAAGCGGTCGAAGCTGGAAACCGGGGTTACCGAGGAAACGGCGGCGTCTACGTTGCTGTTACCCCAGAGGCCCACTTCACACCCGGCTCTGACGGGCACACAGAGCGACAGCGAGACGTTGGACGCAGCCAATGACAGATTTGCAAAGGAAATGAAAGGATAGTGATAGTGGAATGGGGGTGACCATAGATCGTTGTAGTAGCTGTACAACTATTGAGTAAATAATTGTACTGGAGACGCAGAAGACACAGCAGGCATGGCATTCTGGGGAGGTAAATAGGCCGCAGGACGACTGATGTCAGTTGTTCATGATGCTTTCTGATTTATAACAGATTTAAGAGCATATTGTTTTTGTGCCTTGTTCCGTTCGGTTAGGTTTGAGTTGCTTTTCATCAGCATGATAGACCTTTAATTACCATAGCGTTTATTTTGTACAATGGTTGGCACTATACTTTCATTTCTACATACTCACAGTTAGATTTTTTTCATTACTACGCGTTCAATTTTGTGTTGGTGACGTTTCATAGAATCTGATTTAGAACCTCCCTGGTACACTAATATTCAGAGCTTGCTGAAAGGGTGTGAAACACAAAATAAACGCTTTCTGAATGCCAGCCTGCAGCACACACAACAGGACAACCCAGAACCAGAAGGTAACGGCATGAGGACAGACAATAACTTAAAAATCAAAAACGCAAAAAATAAGAAGCCAATGGTCTCACGTTCAAAGTCAAGGAAAACTATTTGGCCATGCTCAAGTTCGGCACAAGACAGCACTTTCAGGAGATTTCCCATGAGTCCCCTGGAACAGAAGAAGGGAGAGGCATGTGGGTGAGGGGGGGGTGGGTGTGTGTAAGTGTGTGTGTTGAGTGGGGGTGTAGAGGGGGTTGGAAGGGGCTGGCTGGGGAGAGCGGGGGCTACCTGGGCAGTGGTGGGAGGGCTTTGGAGGGGTGGGGGGGCGGGCACTGTCATATTTATGCTGACTCAGACACTCTCTCTTACGCCCTGGCTCATACTCTCCACTATCCACTACCCATATCTCTCCAGAATGTCCTAAGGGGACACCCATGATGGCAGACTTCTGGTATTCTGGGTAACCAAAGGGCAATCTCTGTGACAGGAAGGAGTCGATGGGGAAAAGGGAAATATGCGTGAAATGGGAGGAGCTTGCTCATGTTCACTGGGGTTCTGTCCCAGTGGATGCAGTGATGTAACTGGGCAGGACGAGTGTTGGGCGGTGATCCAGAGTGAGATGAAAGAGTGTCTGGAAATAAAAAAAAAATGCACGCCAACATAAACCCCTCCTTCTCCAATTCTCACGCCCCTCCCACCCAACCTTCATTGCCACCCCCTCACCCCCCACCCTCTGCCCCCCCACCCCTCCCCTGCTCCCAGGGGCTCACACACACGTCAGTGAACACTTACTTTCAAAGTCCAGGAAAAAATGTGGACAGTTCTCTAAATCCTTGCCAAGGACCTTAATGAGGTTCCCCATGGCCGGCAAACCTAAGTAGAGAAGACAGTAACAGACATACAGTACAGAGTAACACTCTCCCTCTCCACCTCTCTTTCTCCTTCTTACTCTCTCTCTCTGCTTCTAACCTCACTCACGTGCTCAACAATTCCGATTTAACCTTTCCCAAATAACAATTCAGATGTTTTTCCCACCCCATGCCCTAAATTACAACTTTTTTTCTGTTGAGAAATTAAGATAATATCAATACAGGGTTCTTTTCCGTATTTCAGCATTCAGTCTCTAGCAAAGTCTGAATTCAGCCACAAGCTGCCATTACCACTGGAATCATTACCACTGGAATCACATGTACCTGCAAGTCCCTGCTAATGACTGATGTGAATATATTTGTTGATTGCCATGTTTGTATATTTTAAAATGCATTTAATGCCCTAATGAATGATGTTCTATTGCAGTTCGTCTGTTTTTCTCACAGAAGGACAATAGTATGTTTCTCACACTACAGAGGAGCGTGTCTTTTAGTGCTGGGAAGCATGCTGGTGTCTGACGGCTATTTAAGGGGTTGTCGGCTTCACACCAAAATATCTGTCACTTTAGTCACCGTGTCTCTTTTCTCTTTGGGTCACGTTTGCCCGCTATATATAAAAACAGTGATGTAGTTCACCAGTGCTAATATGTACCGTAACAATTTACAGTAGCCTAACACATTTTCTACAGGTATGACTGGTGATCTGTATCACAGATAGGATACTTATTGAACCTATTGGAATTATATACAGCACTACATCAATGCACTGCTAGGCAATAAAGGGTGGATTAGCAGAAGATGTAGAAACATATGTTTGTGTGGTCAACCACAAATCTGAAGTAATTTGTGGTTAACCACACAAACATGTTATTCAACATTTGAATTTGTGCTGGAGGGCGATAACCAACATTTCTCATTCTGACACATGCGAAGATGTGCGGCCATGTTGTGCTGGGGATTTTGGGGGTGTGGGTGCAGGGGGGTAGGGGTGTCAGAAGAAAGGAACCACTGACCACTTTTCACACCCGTGTCTGTGTTATTTCACCATAAAGGGCCCATCTCTCAAAAGCGTCTATGGACGCTATCACTGAGTGGCGCTACACCAGTGCTCCTTCAGTAGCCTGTTTCCTATGCTGTGCAGTCCAATATGTATCCTTCAATGATCGCCTTTTAATTCACTCTGAATGAAAGCGTCGGCCGAGTAAATGAATAATGCTTGCGTCGCGCGCGGACCGATGCCTCTCACATGCAGTATTCATTTCCTGTAATGGGAGCTCCTGTGGGACGCACACGCTAAATGCCCAGGGATGATAGACGCCCATTATGCTGCGGGCCGGCGGCGCCCGGCGGCGCTCTGCAGAGCCACAGAGGCACGTGCGCCAGCACACAGCAGCCGGTTGTGTTTGCTTTGGAGAACGGGCCCCGCGTCGCCCGACCGCGCGCGGAAAAAAGGCCCCTGGAGCCGCCGCCGCGCGGACAGCTGGAAGCCCCGCGTCAGCGCCGAGAGAGAGAGAGAGAGAGGGACGGGCCCGGGCGGGCGGGCGGGCGGGGAGAGGGGGTACAAAGAGGACCCGAGCGCCAGAGAGACAGAGACGGCGATTATGCGTTTACGAGCGCGGAGAAGAGGCGGCCCTGTCAGCCATGAAAAAGCGGGAGCATCTGTGCGGCGTGGGGGTGAAGGAGGGGCGGGTGGGAGCCCCCCGCACCCCCCGCACCCCGGTTCTGTGAATGCCCCCGTCCCGCTTTTTACGGGCCGCATCTGGCGGGGGAAGCTTTGAATTTTGGCGCTGAAAGGCGACCTTATGCAGGACATTGGCCGCGAGGACAAGCCTCCTCAGTTCGCTCTCAGGGAGACGGGGAGGTGGGGAGGTGGGGTGGGGGGGTGGTTCTATTGTTGAAAGGGAACAATTCTTGTATCCCTGGTGCTCATGCCAGAGAGCGTGGGCCACACTCCCAGCCCCTGAATAGGGGAAGCGAGCAGAGAGCGCTCTCTTTACACACCGCGCCGGTGTCTCAGTGCTGCGGTCGGCTGTGGCTTCAGGCTGGCTGTGCGCTTTACTTTCAGAAGGCCATTGTGCATTAGGAAGGGAGGAGGGAAATAGCACACACACCCCCCCCCATATCAGGTACAACATTGAGAGAGTGCCCCGGGACATTCCGGTAGAGGTTCCTTTTTTGGAGGACGTGCGTCTCGTGACCACACACCGGCTCGCAGGACGACCGGTGCAGAGAAAGCGCTGTGTGTGTTTGGAGAATAAGATGACGCGGCAGGCTAATGCTCTGTTCTTACTGTCTCTGTTAATGTCTCACCCATCACTGGCGCACTGCAGCAGCACCAAGGACTGTAAACCCAGGGAAAAAATATGCAAATAAAACAACTTTGGAAGGAAGCTACTGAGGAGCTTTATAAGACAGAACCCCCCCAGGGAAAGGGTGTGCTTGCATACAGCAGACATTTATAGATGAGCGTTTTCAGGGCCATTGACTCAGTGTGTGCTTAGTACAACTAAACCATTTTCCAAGGGTGCGCATACGGATACCGGTGCTTTTTCCCTCTTGTTTTTGGAACGCTGATTGCACAAACTTGCTACATAATTCTTTGGTAGACTTCTGATTTTTTTTTAAATAGAATGGTTAACTTGCCTGTGTTGATTAATTGCTGATGATATAGCTCAGCTGTAGTGAAGCTGTGACCATGGGGGAGGGGGGGTCACAGCTTGGTTTTGCGGGTTCAAATCTTAGGTGGGAGGGCACCCCATGGCGCTTAACAAGAATGGCTTTAAAAAGCTCTCTGATCGATATGGAGACCTCTCCCGTATACACAATAAAGATGGTGTGGCTTTTTAAATGCCCTTCGGCCAAAAGGCACCGATGTATTCTGGACCGAGAGCAGGGCATGCTGGGTAATGGGGGCCCCTGCGGTGTGGTAGTTTGGCGGGAATGATGTACGTCTCCCCGGCTACGCTTGGACAGGCTAAAACGAGGTCCCCAGGAAATGAACATCACTGCTGCATGCTGGGCGGGCTAGTTAAACAGGACAGGATACTGGGGGCCAATCACAGTTCAAATATACCAGCAGGTAAATATTGGGAAATGAATTGACCAAACAGATGTGCCGATGTGTTGATCTAATTTTCTCACGACAAGGGTCAAATTTAGTAGTTTGTCCAAATACTGTTACTAAGTGTGACCACAACTGAATCATACAGTTCCTGGTCTACCAGCTCAAATTTTGATGAAGATGTTTCTGAAATGTGTTAGAGATGCAGTTTTAGTTCATTATATAGCCTGAAGTGCTATAATATGACTTAATTGCTATGAAACTCTACTTGGTTTGAAATAACCAGTTAATATTCAAGTGCTTTTCAACCCAAACAAACAGTCGTGTCCTTTAGGTTTCATGCTCTTAAAAATAGCTGAATTCCATAATAGCCATATATGTTTAAAATACCAATATTTAATGCCATAGACAAATGATTTATTTAGATATATATTCTCAATTTAACCCTTGTCGAGCACATTTTACAATTTATAATTTACACATATACATTTGAGACCAGGAGTCATGTATTTGCTATTTTGCTAGCGGCAGGCTGCACTGCAGGCCAGTTAGCGTATGAGGGCTCGGCTCTCCCGTCGTATTGGGTACGGTTTACGACGCAGGAAGCCTGAGGTAATAAATTGCGGAGGGGGTGTCTGTGAGCATGGAGAGGGAGGAAGGGGGAAGCCGGGACACCGCTAATCGCAGGAGAATGAAAGCCCGAAGGACGGGGCAGTCACAGACGGCGGCCTCTCACTCCCGCGTGAAATGAGCATCATCACTTCGGCGGCTGCGCCGTTTCTGATCTCAAACTGCGCAGACAGAGATCTCTCTCCCAGGATGCCCGAGATTACTCTGGCTCGCTGGAAGAGGAGCGCAAGCCTGCGTTAATGCATGTTCACCTGAGCCCCCCAGCCCCCGGCTGCACGGCGTTCCCGCCGAACGAAAGATTGAGAGCGCGCTTCAGCCGCCGTACATGGTCGTCAGACCCCCCCGCAGCGCCGCGTGCCGGCCGGTGGCGGAGCGCACCTCGCTGGCCCTAAACGATCTTCTCTCTCCCTCCGCGTTGCGTCTGACGCGGGCAAACGGCGCCGGCGCTAGCCGCGTAGCACGCGGTCCCCGTCGGCGCGCGGTTCGCAGAGCTCGCTCTCTCCTGTGGGCGTTTCTCTCACATCTTCTGAGAGAGCCGTCGTCAGGCCGCCCGTCTCCTGGCAACCGGCGACGGAGCCTTTTTCTGGCCCGACCGCATGCGGCTCCTTCGCTGCGTGCGCACGCCAACGCTAGGCTACGCAGCAGCGCGCTCATTCTCTTTCTCGCTCTGAGACACTCTGTGTCACTGTGCGTCTGTGTGTGAGTGTGTGTGTGCGTCTGTGTGTGCGTGTGTGTGTATATGCTTCTGTATTTGTACATGCATATCACACACACACACACACATCTGTTTCAGGGGATGTGCACAATATTTTCTGAAGAAGACAGTGGGTAGCACTGCTTATTTAAAAAAGGCTACTGCAACACCCTTATTCTTTGTGACATCAAGCAGTAAGAACGGTTTTTTTGGTATTACGACGCCTAAACAAAGCAGTTTGACCCCCCCCCCCCCCCACGCCCCCTTTTTCATATATATAGTTACCGTTACATACCAGCCTGGTAAAATCTTCTCAGTCCTGTTCTCCTTTTATTTGATCGTATTTCTCTATATTATATATTCCTTTCCTCCACTCTCCACTCTTATACTTTCCCTGCTTCCTCTTTGTTCTCGAGGTCCCCGGACTCCTCCGCCCGGCCGGTTTTAATCCCAGTCAATCCCAGCCCGTCCGCGTAATCCCTCTGAACCCCCAGCCCCCGTCACAGTCTAAGTGGGTTTCTCTGTCTCTATCGCCATGGCGCCGCACGCACTTTTTCACACTTCTCTTTTTTTGAAGTTCTATTTTTTCTTTCATTTTCTGCCACTTGCCAACTCTCCTTTTGTGTTCTGTTTTTTGTGAAGGGGGTGATGGGGGGGGGGGGGGAGGCGCAGTTACAGGGTAGAGTTTGTTGTCTGCACCAGTTTTTTCACTGCTGCCTCTTTCTATATATTTAAAGCATTTTTAGTATCTAAGTGTGTGCTCGTGAGTGTGTGGGAGCTTTGTCCTTGAAACGTGATCAAAGAAAACTGCTATAGTGCTTTAAGGAATAGGTTATTAGTGAGGTAGTGTATGGTAGGTGACTTGTGCCACAGTCAAACTGAAACTAATGGAAGCTAATAAGGAAGCTAATGACGAGGAAGTGAAACCAGCGGTTACATTTTCCATCTCCAACACAACACAGGCTTGGGCTTTTTGTTTTTTGTCATTCATGAGTTTCACAGGGCCTCAAAGTAGAGCAAAGTGCTACATTTTCACAATCATCTAGGCCCCATGTGATCAGTCCTATCAGCCACCGAGGGTCTTGCTGAAGAACAGACAGCACTGGGTCTTACTTAGGCCTACGCTGAACCTGTGAATGCGTATCTAACCTAGTGCATCATGGGGGTTTATGTGAATATTTCATCTGGATTTCAGCCAGCTGTTCTTTGTGCTATATAATGATAGAATGTTTTTTTTTTTGTGTTGCAGATTGTCACAACACAAACATTGTAGCGCTGTATAAAGGTAGGTTATCAAGGGGCAAGCTTGAATAGGTCTGGAACTGGCAGCAAGAAAATTAAGCCTGGTTTGTACTAGTGAGCTTGCAGAGCCAACACACAGCGCTAATACACACTGAATGTTGTAGAAGTCTGATGCCTTGATGATATGTGATGCTATTGCATTCACTCAGTGTGCCTTTATCCAGCTTCCTAGGGCTCATCTGAAAATGTCTGTACTGGTTTTTTTCCTTCTGCGTTCTACCTCTGGAGGCGGTGCTTTGAGCTCTGGGTGCTGTGATGGAGCACGTTTGTCTGGCCGTGTGGACTTGCGGCAGCTGGTGCCGTTTAGCTACCTTGCTCGCGATTTTCCTCAAGGAGCTCTTCACTGCATCAACCGGGGCTGTTCTGCTTCTTCAGAAACACAGCATCAGCACCTCGCAGCCTGAGAGAGGGAGAGAGAGAGGGAGAGAGGGGGGAGAGGGGGGAGAGAGAGGGAGAGAGGGGGGAGAGAGAGAGAGAGAGGGGGGAGAGAGCAAAAGAGAGCGAGAGAGAGGGGAGAGCAAAAGACAGAGAGAAAAAGAAAGAGAATAAGAGAGAGTCTAAAAATAGCTCTTAGAATAGTTCCTGCTCTCTGTACCTCCAGTGTCCTTGCTGGGTAAAGACAAATTCAAATTCAAATGCAAATTCCCCAGTGACTCCTCTCTCATGGGGGGGTACAGTGGGAGAGGACAGTACAACCGCACCTGAATCCTGCAGGTCTTACCCCACTGCAGGTGCATTCAGAATGTTTTCACTCGGATCTGGTGGAGAACTGGGATCTCTGGCTGCACTGAGGACCAGTAATTAGCAGGAAATTGATTTTTGAGAGGGGGGGTTGCATGGTTGAATCCCCATTGTAGTAATTCCGTTGTATCCTTGATTCAGGAATTCCAGTTGAATTTTTCCAATAAAAGTGTAATGCTTGTATAACAATGCAGACATTTGGGGCTGTTGGCCATTTGCTGAGGCTGGTTACATGAAGACCGGAGACCAAAATGGAGCCATCTGTAGTGTGAAGTATGCGCCAAATGTTATTGGATGCATCACAAATCTGAGATTTGTTAGATTATCTCACTAGGATTTATTAACTGAATTTTTTAGATTTCAAACGAGAAGCGTTTTCAAATGCATTCGACCGTCATAACACAACACTGTGTAAGGTAGACATTTTAGGTACTTCTCTGAAAAAGTTAAGGCAAAACATTCACAATGATGCTGGTGCAACTTTAGCAGTTCATCATGGGAGCTTAAAGCTGATGTATGCATATACGTATATGTGTACGAACACAAAAAGACTATGTGTACCATGCAAGACAAATTCTTGCTGACCGGAGCACTGATGCAAGGCTCTCAAATTTGAACAGTGTCGGGATTTGCCTGGAAAACACACACTAAACATAAAACCAGCGAATATAAATAATGGATGCTAATTCGCTAACAGGTACAAGGTCACATATACCTCTGTAGCTCCGGTGCCTTATTGTTCAGTTATGAGAAGCGCAGAGAGGTGTGTGACATCCCGGGTTGAGATGATGTGCCCGGGGAAGCGGTTCCTGATCAGTGTTATTCATTTCACATGTTTTACACATGTCCTGTTACCTGTGGCACAGCAGAAAGTTTTAAAGAGAGGGTTGCCCTGTTAGCCGGCAGCCTCTCCTGTGTTTAAGCATATGGGAAAGCTGTGGGAAGGAATGCGGAGGGCCCGTCCTCTGGATGGTGCAAACGAGGTGAGCGTGAGGCTAGGACTACCACCATCTGGAGAAGTGTGCGAATGCAGATTCAGCTTTACTTTTCATTTGCCTTGCACACGTTCTTATCTGGAGGAACTACTGATTTTCTAATCATTCTCAATTTTGTTAATTTGGTGCATCGCTGAAGAGTTTCCACAGTGCCCTGTTTGGGAATGAAGCCTTATATCTTCTGGTTATGGGTCCAGCACCGCTGCGCTGTGTTCTGAAGCCCAAAATGATCCGATGATCCGGTGTGCCGTGGCTGAGAAGCCGTGGATGACTGAAAGAATCTTGGCCGGCCGGTGTTGCAGTGGAAGGGGAGATGCTGCGGGTCAGGGAGTGGTACATGTGGAAATCATTGATTGTGAATTAGCAGCTGTTTCTCTGCAGACATACCACCCAAACACACACACACACACACACACACACACACACACACACACACAGAACTTTCAGAAATCTCATGTTATCATGGATCATGGGTCCCTACACCCAGCGATGAGGCAGGACTGGTTCATGGTGGACTCCCACAATGCTGTTCTCTGTGTCCGTGCTCCCCTTCACTGGCCCTGTCTAATTCCCTCCTCCTCCTCTGTACTGCTGTGTGACACCGGCAGCCTTCCCCTGCTCTCTCTGGACTCTCTGTGCCCTAGGCTGCATGATCTCCTCTGTCTGAGGAGGCCTGGCTCCAGAGCCGGGGGTCAGATTGGGGGGGTGCAGGGGGGGGGGTGTGTGGCTCAGGACCGAGGCGTACAGAAGCACTCCCATAGCTGAGCACTCAATTAAGCCTGCCACAACACTGACAGGGAGGTCTGTAACAGACAGGGAACAGAGAGCAAGAGCACGTGATTTAAAGGAGAAGCAAAGAAATCTGGGAGAAAAAGATTCACACACTCTCTCCCTCTTTTTCTCTCTCTGTCAGTACCAGGCCTTTTCTCCAGGACCATAACCCTCACCACGGCAACTGTACCACTATAACGTAACTGCCATAACTGACCACTTTGACTGTACCACTGTGACTACGGTTATGACTGTGCCACTGTGACTGTACTGGTATAATTGTTCCACTATAACTGTACTGGTATAACTGTACCATCATGACTGGAGCTTGCCTACTGCCCCTTGTTCGAGGTGGGGTTTGATTTCTATTAACTATCGACAGCTTTCGCCGAGAACACAGATGGGCGGTTTATGCCATTAACGCTGGCGAAGCAAACAAACGCGACGGAGAGCATTTTGCGAAGGTTAGGCGCCGGCCCAAAGCGGCCCGGTATCGATTAGCGGAGCATTCATTACAGCAGCGGACGACACTGCAGCGTGACCCGTGCGCCGCTCGCCGCGTTCTCCTGAGGAGAAAAACCGCGCACGGGAATCATTCACAAACGCCGTCCAATCAGAGAGCTCGCGCTCTCACGCGGGTGGGACGGCGACGCTGTACGCGTGAGCGCAGACCGCTCAGCAAGGCGCTTACACGCGGGCGGGACGGCGACGCTGTACGCGTGAGCACAGACCGCTCAGCGATGCGTTTACACGCGGGAGGGGAAACGCCACGAGATATTTCACAGGTCGGCCGCGATCCGTTTCATCACCGGAGTGCCGATGTCACCGGAGTCCATAAATCTGCGGCCGGCTCCCCCCCCCCCGCCTCCCCCCCCCCCGGGCTCAGCTCGCCGTTTGAATCAGCGCTGCGGGTCGCGGTCGATGAATAATGCATGCAGAGCCGGCCCATAAATCTGAGCGTACACGCCACGGAGCGCGCTCCGCACAAAGGAGGAGGACCGGCCCGACCGCTTTACGACCCGGCCGACGGGCCGCCTTCATCCCGCCCCCCGTCCGCTCTGACCGCCGTCCAACACCCCCCCGGCCCCCCCCGTCCGCTCCGTCCGCTCCGTCCCGCCCCCCCGTCCGCTCCGACCGCCGTCCCCCCGCCCCGTCTGCGGTCCACCGGCCCGACCCCCTGCTGGGCAGAGCTGCTCTTCGGGTCGCCTTTGGGAGCGGTCCCGTCCCTGTCCGTGACCCGGAGGCCCGTGACCCGGAGGCCCGCGCCGCGGGGTTGTCTGAGCGCGCCCAGTGCGGTGCAAATGAATCGGCCGTTAAAGCCGCGGTCGATGCATTGATCCGGCATCGAGCGCTCTGCGGTGCGGAGGAGGAGCGGCCCGTGGCACCCGGCTCAGCGGCAGAGGGACTGAGACGCAGGACGGGGCTGAACGTGGTGTCACCAGGCTACACCAGGGCCCGGACACCAGGAATCTGGCTGTTATCATGTAGTAAATAAACAGTAACTGAAGGTGTCTGTTGTAAATATATGTTCTTCTCTTCCAAATGAAAATGAGGTGAAGGGTATACTGTGCTGTAGTTCTTTAAGACCTTATGCAAGCTCTTGATTCTCTATTAGCAGAGTAGAGGTGTTCCTTCGTATCATACCCTGACTATGCTGCCATTTTCTTGTAAAATCATATCCCAGTTAAGCCAAAAAGCAGGTCCCTGCCACCCCAGCCCAGCTCAGTCGTGGCGACTCGCGTTTTGAGATCTCTGAAACCGAGGTCCATATGCACAGCGAGCAAATTCCATACAATGCACAGCTTCAAGGAGTAAACGGTGGAACTTTGACATAGTAGCACCAGTATGCCATTCTGAATAGAGCAATTAAGGAACCATGTTCAAAGGGGGCTGTCCTTGACCCGGACCGTTGGAATGCAGTGAGAAGCACGCGGCCTCTGATGTGGAACCAATGGGAGGTCGCCCTCTCCTGCCAAGTGCTCATCCCGAATCTGCGACTGACGCCTCTCCCCCCCCCAGACTTAATCTCGACAGCGACGAGCGCGTGTGACTCACAGCACCTCCTGTTGCGCTCGGCTATTGACGTCTGTTTCTATTTTGAACGTTTCCTATTTGTTTGTTTTTTTTTTCTCGGCGCCACCGTTAGCCTTCCTGTTTCACCTTCACCACAGCTTGCATTTGCGCTGTTGAACACGTGCTGGTGCAGTGCCGTATTACTGAGAAGACGACTGTAACACTGATACTGCACGTGCTCCTCGTAGCCTGGAAGCTCTGGTTTGAGTCTGGTGTGCGTGATAACTGCGTACTGTATGCACACAGTTTCTGCTGAACGCCATTGTGGCGATACGAGCACAGATGTGCTCTTTCAGACATTAGGCAAGGTGATAACTTTTGCTAAATTTACGTTTGCACAATGGACTCTCTTACTCGCAAACTATAAAACATTAGTTTTATGCACAAATTAATTTCAGGGTTTTTTTTAATATTTCATGTGTAGAGCTCTGGTTGGTACTGGTGCAAACAACTCCTACACGTTTACACTGTGGACAAACGGAGAGGATTCTGGGAGTCCATGGTCCCTGTGCACATTTATTACTCCTTCAGCGAAGGGAAGAAAGCGATATCAGAATCCCGAGCAGCCCGAGAACAAAAGGTGGCTGCAGAGGGGCTTTTTTTGTTGGTTGTCTGGAGCGGTCTACTCTCGTTAATTCTGGTCAGCGAGCAAGACTTTTCCAGAGGAGATGAAGGTTGAAGCTTGTACTGTACTGGCAATGAAATAAAATCATCCTATTGCCCACCCCTATTTCATGAGCAACTGGAGTGTGATGGTTGAGAATTATAGTGCACTCATTTCTTTTGATGAAAATCTCTCAAGAGTGAAATTATTAGAACATGTTTTTGTTTTTTTAACAGCCATTTTGATGAAGAAAATCAATGAGCAGTATCGCAGAGCGCACGTCATCTTTGCTCAATTAAAACCGGGACGCCTCTTCCCTCTTCCTTTCTCTGGTTTAGCAGCTTAATGAAGCGCACGCACTTTTCATCTGAGTTATTTTTGATTTCTCCACGCTGGCGATGCTAGTCAATAAACCCGGGCCTGGGGAAGGTCTGCAGTGCGTATGTGCCGTATTAGCACCTTGGTCCTCTTCCATTCTCTGTCTCCCAGTGTGAATACCTGTCAAAGATGCTACGTGCAGTCAGAGATCTTTGTGGGGACCGAGCCCTCTTTACATGTAGCTTAAAATGCCATTTTGAAGAGTGTGACGCTATGGGAGCGCTGTGGAGGAGTGCATGTTTCGCCCTTTGAGCGCTGAGGCTAAGGAATGGCGCCCGCGTAACACGCACTTGACAAAACGGCGCGTTGTGCGAAGCGCTTGTTTGAACAAAGCACCGAGCCGCGTGCGCTCCGGAGTCTCGCCCTCCAGCAGTAATTACTCCATCAAAGCGAGTGACATCGCTGCCAAATGCCCACTGTGGCGCATGCTGGCATCGCGGGCTCGCGGACATAAATCCCCTTTCTGCTCGGCGCTTCCAACGGCTCCGTGACCCCGCCGCCGGGACCGTTTCAGAGGACGCCGTCGCCAGACAGCGCTAGCCGCTTCGCCCAGCGCCACCCGCTGTGGGGCTCGGCTGGAGGGGAAAGGCGAGGCTTTGAAGAACTCGCACTTTAAGCGCAGTCTTTAAGCTCTATAAAGACATGGAACCGCTCGTGAGTCATCTTGCTAACATGCGCTGGTTTTCTTTGTGTGACGCGCCCTGTGATGTGCTACGGAACCCTGACTGTGTCACTCCTGACTGACGCAGGCTGCCCCACAGCGTGGGCACAGCGTGGGCACTGGGTGGCTGGGCTGTCCTTGCTTCTGGGCACTTCAGAGGGCAGCGCATGCTTCATTCTTACAAATATGTGCCTCTGAGTATGACTGGGTATTCAAAATTGGGAGTCAAATAACCATGGCTAAAACTAAAAAAGAAAAAAAAAAAAGTACGCAACAAATGCAAGTAGCAGTTTACAGTAAGAAACGCTGCAACCACACACGCAGCCATACCGTACAAACTCAACCCTATCATACAGACTCAACCCTACCGTACAAACTCAACCCTATCGTACAGACTCAACTCTATCATACAGACTCAACCCTACCGTACAAACTCAACCCTATCATACAGACTCAACCCTACCATACAGACTCAACCCTACCGTAAAAACTCAACCCTATCATACAGACTCAACCCTATCGTACAAACTCAACCCTATCATACAGACTCAAACCTATCGTACAAACTCAGCCCTATCGTACAGACTCAACCCTATCGTACAAACTCAACCCTATCGTATAGACTCAACCCTACCGTACAAACTCAACCCTATCGTACAGGTTCAACCCTATCATACAGACTCAACCCTATCGTACAAACTCAACCCTATCGTACAGACTCAACTCTATCATACAGACTCAGCCCTATCGTACAAACTCAACCCTATCATACAGACTCAACCCTATCGTACAAACTCAACCCTATCATACAGACTCAACCCTATTGTACAAACTCAACCCTATCATACAGACTCAACCCTATCATACACACTCAACCTTATGGTACAGACTGAACCCTATCGTACAAACTCAACCCTATCGTACAGACTCAACCCTATCGTACAAACTCAACCCTATCATACAGACTCAACCCTATCGTACAAACTCAACCCTGACCAGAACCTGTTCCTGTAAATTGTGCTTTCCTTCTGGGAGGAGCTGGACTGATTATCTGTCTGGTTTCTTTCTCTTGTTCTTGCTGTTATTCACCTGAGTGTTGCAGCCAGCATCTGTATTGAGATCTTCTCAGTTGTAAATAAGGCCAGTTGCTTCTTTACTGCCCTTAACACTGCTTCCTTTCGAATCAATTTGCATCACAATCAGGAAAGGGATTCTAAATTGCAGGGACAAAGTGCACAGAAGTGTGTAGACACATACAAATTTGTCTCAGCTGTTTTTGAATCCCTGTTAAGACGCACAGTAGTTTACAATGCCTATGCTGTGTATTAAGTGATTTTTGCAGGTACAAAGACATGGAATTATTTTTATGTATGCGTTATATATTATACACACACACACACACACACGCATGCGCACGCACGCACGCACACACACTCACTCACACACACACACAAAGCCAAGGTAATAACCCAGCTGTGCATAGGGAATGGTATAAATGGATGGAAACAATTGGGTTTATTTATCCTGATTCCAAAACCACTAAAAGACAGCAGTAAATCCCTTTGTCTCCCTCCCTCTGTCTGTATCTCCCTCCCTCCCTCCTTCCCTCTCTCTCTCTCTCTCGCCTGCTGTCTCTCTGTCTGTACCTGCCCCTGGCTCTGCTAGGCAACAGCCGACCACTTGTGCATGAAAATGCACCGTGCCTTTGAAAATGCAAAGACAGCAGCGATGGTGAGAAGGGAGGAGGAGGAGAGGTCAGGAGGTAGATGCAGCGGACAACCTGATCAGAATCAGCACAGAGAGACGGACCCTGCTCGTGCCGCATTCCCCGCGAATCCTCTTTTTAATTCCGTTTTCTGAGACCGTCCTTTGGGGTCACCGGTGGCCTTTCCCAGCTACCGGCAAAGGAGAGATGGCTCTATTGATTTTGGGCGGGGAAAACGAGGAGGGGAAGAACATTAATTAAAGGGGACAGTGGTATTATGGACACCTGCGAAGCTGCCCTTGCTTGTGACCAGCTTAGATCTTTGGAGGGCTTTTTTATTGGGGTAAACCTTCAGTAGGCCTCGCTCCTCAAAGCACTGGGGCATTAAGGACCTCTCTCCGATTACACATCGGGGTGTGTACAGATTCAGGGGCAATATGAAAAATAAGTTTCAATTAAATTAGTCTCTCTGTGCCCTTTATCATTTTACCTGTGCTTGTTACAGCTAGCCAAAAACAAACCCAAACTGAAATTAAGTATGTTAATTAATAATAATTACAGCCGATTATGCGCTGACTGTTGGCAGGACGTAAAACCTAAATTTCATGCTTAAAGTGGATTTTACGCTGCAAAGTATTTTGAAAAGTCATGCTGAGGAAAAGTGGTAAAAACCCCGAATTAAGCATTAAGACGATCCCTTTGAGGCTACACGGATACTCTCAGCAGTTTCCTTTAATCAGTTAGATTAAAATGATTAAAATGAATCAACTCCTGTTTCTCTGTTTTATGCTGGCATTCTGTACATGCTTTTAAACATGAAGCTGCTCGCTTGCCTGGCTATCCTATTCAACTCTCTTCGACCTGGAAACGGCACCGCAGGGTCTCGCTGTGTTTGATGCTGTGTTCCGCGAGGACATGAAAGGCTTCACTTGGGCGGCTGTGAAGTTCTGACGACCGCCACTTCACCGTGGAAACACTCGGGATGTGGCTTGTCTTACTCGTACATTAAAACACAGATTTTCACCCTAAACTTTCCTAAATCCATCCAAACAGAAGGGCATGTTATAAAAAAATATTTCGGAGCCGATCACAGACATTCCCGTTGGACGGTCATGATGGCGGACGCCTCAAACCACAGAAGATACACGGAGCCTTTTATCTCCTGCAGCCCGGTAAATAAATGAATTTATTTTATTTGCAGCAAAATAAAAACTTTATGGAGCGGATGATTTGAAGTTTAGCGCGCGTGTTTGTTGTGCTTAAAGAACGCAGCCGCCACGCAGGCGCGCTTTGCGGCGGTTCTCGCTAACGTTGTGGGTCGGAGTCTCCCCCGCTGCCCTCATTACTGTTTGCGCAATCACTCGTCTCCCTCTATTATTCATATTCCTTCCTCAGCCTGGATGCGTGGTGCAGGTATTCAGCGCTACGCCAGCGCGCTCCCTAGCGATTGTCCGTCGTTATCCAGCTCGCGATGTGGGTGTGTTAAAACGATCGATAGTTCTGTCGCTCGCCTCGAACCTTAGAACCCGTGGACCCGCTCCCGTGGCTGTGAGCGCAAGGCCGCGGGTCTCGTTCAGAGTTTTTGTTCAGACGCGCGATGGCGGTTCGAGAGCTTCGATCGTGCCGCCGTGATAAACCTGCTGGGATCTTTGTGCCATTGCAGCAAGGGCCAGTCAACGGAGAGAGAGAAAATCTGTCAAATGTTTCTTCCGCACAAATAAATGACTTCGTGTCTTTGCTTTTCCTTACTCGTCTGTGTCTAGAGAGACCTGTGGAGATTTGTTTCTCGTGTATTTTGCGAGAGCAGTTTATGTAGCATTCTTTTTCCATGGGAGAAAAGGCAGAATTGCTCTATGCTAACACGGTAGTGACATCTTTAGACTTTACACATACGGGCCACTTTCGGAGAAGGCAGGCTCCTTGCACAGTTACTTCATTCAGTAATAACCAAATAACTTTCAGAGATACGCTGGGGGTCTGACAGCTGTGACAGTAATGAGTCGATATCGTGACCTGCAGGCACATGTAATGCAGCGGCTTCATTCTGCAGAGTTTTAACTGACCTAAATTTGAGGTGAAAAAAGAAAACCGGTGTAACCAGCAAAAGATGATCACGTGTAAAGCCACATGTGTTTGCCCAGTCTGGGCAGTTAGTTACTGTAAGACACTAAGGGCAGCCCTGAGATGGGCCAACAGGCCTGAATCTGACACTCTGGATTACTGATGAGTGGGTGTTAACACCGTTCTAATTGGATCACAGCTGATCTGCACACATGATCCCAGATTCCCTGACACTTCGGGGTTATGGACAGACAGGGGTAAGCTTGTGGGTGTGATATGATCACCCCCCCCAGCTCTTTAATCCCTGACCTTTGTCTTGTGGGAGCAAACAAAAACACCATTGTGAAAACAGTGAGGCTCTTTGACTGGCATGACTGAAGTAGAGCATTCACAGTATAGGGGATGAAGAACAAAGCTTTGTAGACACACTTAAAGATCTCAGATTCTGGACTTCATTTCCCACCATGCCCTTTGTAACATGTTTTCCAGAGCTCTGTGTATTGAATGAATCCCATTTCAAATGATGTTTGGGTGACCAGGACATTGTGTAAAACTGGAGCCATGTCCGACGGACTCATTTGTTCACAGTTGCTTTGTTGCGAATAGGTGACGCACTTGAAATGTCAATTTTGTCCTTTGATACCTGAGTAAGCTTCTGGCTGGCCTCAGAAAATTGTACCCTGGCTGCTATTCCCTCTAATCTGAGTGAGGCGACAATTTGAAGCACATCCTCTCCACAATAGCAACTCAGGCCATTTTAAATTAGATGTGGCTACTTCCCCAAGGGTGGAGAGACGGTATGTTCCGGAACATATTTGCTTAATCCCACATTCCTCGCCAGGAAACCCAGCAGATAGCAGCCTTTAAGAAAGGTGGACCACCTTAAAGCAACACAGGACTGCAAGACCAGCGGCAGCAAACCAAAAGATGTACAACCACAGCTTGTGCCACTGTTCAAAGTGATTAATATAATTTCATTTATTGCAGCATTATCGTGGTTGGATCTTTGAGCCGAGTTGCCAGACCACATCCAGACAGAACACTGCTCAATTTCCTTTGAAAACCAGACCCGGCCTCATCTGAACAACAGTAAATTTATTGTGGCAGCATACATTTTCTGAGTTAAAAAAATAATAATAAATCTGCACTGCAATTTGCTCCAAGGGCTCTGACAAACAAACAGACAAAAGGCAACGTGTTTTGGAAGGGTGAATAGCAGCAGAACTCACTGAAGGCTGTATCATATAGTCATATTAACACAGAGCCACAGCAGTTGAATCCCCACGCCTGTGAACAAAGATGAACTGCACTCATGAGAAAAAAGCTTATGGTTAAAGGGAGTACTGGACAATCCCCAACCCTGGAAATGCCAAATCAAGTGATGAAATGTGACCGACGGCTAATGTGTACCAAATTGAAATTCACAGAATTCCTGTAGTCAATTTGACTTGATTGTATCCTCCAAGGGCATTCTGGGACATGACCGCCCCCCTCATTCTCTCCACGTTGGCCCTACTGACCTGACCTACTCCCTCTAGCCTTTGAGGCGCACATAAAGGAGGAATAAAGGGGGGGCAGTCTTACTCTGTCCCAGGGCATTTGTCTCCCATAATGCCATGCTGCAGTGAGGTCTCACTAGGCTTGTCTCAAGGTTACAGAGACACTCTGGCAACTCCCCACCCCTCCTCCTTCCCACGCTCCTCTCCTCTCCCCTCTTCCTGCTATGAGAGTCCACAAGAGTCCCCCCCACCCCCCAAAAAAAGGGGTACAGTACTGTTCATCTCAAACGAGTGGGTCAATACCAGCAGGTGCGCTGTCCCTAAATGAGCAAATAATCTTCAAAAGTAGCTGGCAATGTGCTTCAGGGTGAGAGTGAGTGTGTGTGTTTGTGTGTTAAATACCCAAGCATCATTCACTGGTGCACACCACAATAGAGGGTGAGGGTAAGCAAGCAAGAGAGAGAGAGAGAGAGAGTAATGAGAGAGGAGAGAGCAATGGAAAAGAGAGTGAGAGACAGAGAGCCCTGATAAAAGAGAGAGAGATGTCTTTACATTGGCTTGCAGAGCCCCAACATGGCGCTAAGCCCAGGACCCCCACAGGGGTGCGGGCTGTGGGGGCAGGGGGCTGATGGAAAGGAGGCACATTGCCGCTATTTATAGGGAAGCGTGCGTCTGACTGTGCGCCTTCATTTCCCCCCTGAAGCACCCCATCCCCCATATCAGCCTGCCCACGGTGGAAATGAGCGCGCTGCATCCCGGGCTGTGACAGGGGCGATGAGGACAGAAAGGGGGGGTACAGAGGGGCAGTGGTCATTGGAAAGTGTGATGAGGTTTAGGTAGGTTTTTGCATAGGAAAGAAGGTGGATGGGGTGTTTCTTAAAGGCAGTGGAGTGGTGAAAAAAATACCCTTTATGGTTAAGAGACGGAGGAGAGGTTGACAAAGGAAATGGTCGTGAAGGAAGCGTAGGAGGATGGACAGATGGGAAGACAGACAGACAGACGGATGGACCGACAGACAGACAGACAGACAGCGGCAGGCAGGCGGCAGGGGAGAAAGAGAAGCAGGCGGGCAGGTTTCCATGGGCAAACAGAGAGATTTGGGGTGAGAAACTTGCATCATCAGAGGCAGCCAATGAGAAGCGCCCTTCAAAATGTTCAAAGGGAGTGTCCTAGCAACAGAGGAGTAGATACATTTTCAACCCCCCTTGTCAATTTTTCAAACATGGTTAAATAAATAACCAAACAATCACAGTCCATATCCGTGTTGTACCTCTGGAGTGTTCCCGGCTTCTAAATATCGTCTGATTTTTTTGCACCCACGCACCGCTCCCACCCCTTTCTCTCTCCCTTCTCTGGCAAAAGCAACGTTAGATCAACGTTAGCAACGTTAGCTCAAAGGGATTTGCATACCCTCGCATCCAAGAGAATGAAGCAGTGGATATGTGCATAATCTTTATGCCTACCGTACGCACCCATATATGCTTACAAAAGAACATTGCTGTAATATTTGCTACAGGGTTATGTTTTTTTTTTTTTTTATGTGATTGCTCTGTGTTATTTTTAATTGTCAGACCATTCTGAACCCATGCATCTACCAGGATTATGGACAAACCCAGTCAGACAGTGTTGTTTTTCACACTGCAAATTCTCTCTGTGTCTGTCTGTCTTTCTGTCTCGCTGTCTCCCTCTCTAGCTGTCTCTCTTACATACACACACACACACACACAGACAATGCAGACCTCTGTATATAAGTCAACACATAGCAAACATGAATACACAGGACTCCTGAGGCATGTGCAGGTCCATTGACGTGCACTCCTCTCCTATTGTAAATCCTCTCCCCCGTTTTCCTCCCCATTTCTCTGCGCATTCGGAGCGCGGGCAGGAGATTAAAAAGGAGTGCCCCTGATGTACTACATGTCTCCATTCATTCCTTCATTCATTATTTTCCCTCTCTATCCCAGCGACCCATGTCCAACTGCCCCCCTGCTTACGAGCGCCATCACAGGCTATTGTTTTTACGTGCATGAAAACAGACACGACACACACACACCCGCGCACACACACACACACATGCGCGCACGCACACACACACACACACACACACACACACAGATCTCAGCCTATATCCCTGTGTGTCACAGAAGCCGGATGAGATAAAAGCTGTTTACAGTTACAGATACTGTGGGTTAATCACACCTCATCGTGTGCAGAGGACTGCAGCCCTGGGCAGATGAGCCATTATGTGTGACACAGATAAATAGAAGACATTCAGAAATCCACTGGGTGTGGGAATGTATATATATATCGCATCAGCGCACAAACACACACACACACACACACGAAAAATCATACGTATGCAGATAACTAATGCTCACATAGACCAAAACCCACGTACATACACATGCATATACGCGTATGTCCACATATACATGTATGTTGTGCGTACCCGTATAAATAAGCACACATGTAGGTCTGTCTTTCCTGACACCCGTCCCTCGCTGTAGAACAGCAGCCTGTTCATTGGCGGTGCAGCGGAGCGCCAGGTTACCGCGGGCTGCGGGGTTTGAGTCCGGGTCCACCTCGCGGCAGAGCGGTACTGCGGAGTGTGTGTGTGTGTGTGTGTTTGGTCTTTATTGGAATGTACTGCAGTTATACAGGGACCAGCCCCAGCTGACAGAGGTGCCGGGTGCCAGGGTAATACTCCCTTTCTCCCCTCCGCCCTCTGCGCCCACTGAGCGCCCGGTGAACTGCCCCTCAGCTGCCCGCGCGAGGAGCGGCATTTCCACCGGCCGTTAAACGCTCCCTCGCCTCCCGCCCAGAGAGGCGGAATGAATGAGAGAGAGAGAGGGAGAGAGAGAGAGAGGCGGTGGCGGGGATGCTTACCGTTCGGTGGAGCTGTGGACGACGGTCCGTGCCCTGCTCCGTCTGCAGCCACGCCAGGAGGAGGGGGAACGGGGACGGCGGGAGAAAGGACGAGGGGCGCGGATGGAAAACGAAAAAAAAAAAGCAAGAAGTCCCCAGGAAAAGGGCGGCACGTGGAGAAAGGGCCCTGCGTTGCTTTCTTTTGTTTTTTTTTGGAAAGCGCTCCTTTATCCGAGTGACCCAGATGGCCGGGGAATACTGAACCTGTGTCTGCTCTCGCCTCACGCAGAAAAGCTAGTGCAGCGCTGCGCTTCCCTCTTTCTCTTTCTCTCCTGTCTCGCTAATGCTCACGCTCACTGGCTCTCGCTCTCTCTCTGTTTCTCTCTCGCTCTCGCTCTCTCCCTCTCTCTCTCTCCCTCTCTCTGTATGCTCAAGACAGTCCCTGCCCAGCAGCTGTTAATCTATGTGAAATAGAACGCTGTGTTCCTCTCTCTCTTTCTCTCTCCCTCTTTCTCTCTCTGTCTCTCTCCCTCCCTCTCTCTCTTTTCCCCTCTCACAAAGACCCCCGCCAGCCCACCCCTTAACACCCCCTCCCCCGACAAACTGACATCTTCAATAAGGGGGGGGGGACTGAGTGTGTGAGAGTGTGTTTGGGGGTTGGGGGGGGGGGTCTTTTAACCCTTCCCTCACTAGCTCTCACACAGCAGGTGTGTTGGGGCTCCAGTGAACTCCAAGGGAGGCCCCAGGCCCCAATCAGCCCGGGCTAGTTATCGCCGTGGCGATAGCGCGTGGCCAATGGGCCGTGGCTAGCCGCGGCACGGCGCGTTAACAGAATGGCCATTGTTCGCCCCGCGGATCCGCTCAGTCGCCGGCTGGCGTCCCTGCCTTCGCGAGCCCACCCAGAGCCCCTCGGTCCGTCTCCCCTGACTCCAGCGCCAGGCCTGGGGCTTTCTCAGTGGCCCTCGCACATCTTTTTGTGTGGCAAGCTGAGCTCTCATTGGTGGAGCTGCCGGAGGCTCACAGACAGAGGGTCCTCGTGTCTGCAGTGTGTCTTGGCATTTGTTTCAGGAAGGTAACTGAGGAGCGTAGCCTCAGGGGATGAATGTGAGTAAACATGGCCAAACAAACACATTTCAGAATGCATCAATTTAGAGATTTTTGCCATTCAGATGTTTGCACTTGCTGTTACATTTTAATTCAGGAGAGTATTATTTTGAAATGGGTTTTGAAATGTATTAATCTTTACTGATGAAACATTTATTGATTTCCTCTCTTGGTAAATTCAGAGGAAGCAATATTTCCAAGGTCATTACAGGGCAGTCTTTATGACCCCTTTCATAAGAATAGCATTGATTTATTTTGAGGGGTTTTATATTAATTAATAGCCACATTTTAAAAGAAGAACGATCTCTTAGAAGCAAGGTGGATATATGTATTTATGTTTCACTATAACATATAGCCATGTATCATGGTGTGGATGTGTCAGTGACTACTGTCCACAGAAGACTTCAGGAACAGAACTACAGAGGCTTCACTGCAAACCATAAGTTAGCTCAAAGAAGTTGGGTGGCCAGGTTATAGAACCTAAAAGAAGGGCAAAAGGTCTTGTAGACAGATGAGATGAAGATTGATAGCGTGATAGCAAAATGTGTGGAGGGAAAAAGCCCCCCCCCCCCCATCTGTGATACTTGGTGGTGGGGGTGTTGTGGTTTGGGCATGTATGGTTGCTCAGATACTGGCTCACTGCAGCAGCAGAATGAATTCTGAACTGTGTGGACACATCTCATCCGCTGAAGTTCAACCAAATGCCCTGAAATTAGGACTATATATAAAAAGTACTGTCATTTCTGGTGTATAAAATAACCTTAAATAAAAGCTGAGACTATGCACTTTATTAACCACGTGAATTATTTGATTACAAATTAAAGATTGTGGAGTACAGAGCCAAATCAAGAAAAAAATATATCTATGACTTCCTGGATGAGGACCTCTGAAGACGGTGGCAGATTCCCAGTATCAGAGTGAAAAATGATTCTCTATTAATAGGAGTAGGCCTTCCCGTCACCCAAAAATGCAAGTGAAGCTCTCAAGCAGGGATTACTTCTGCAAGCAAGTTTCACTTCTCTGTGCTTCAGAAACCAGGGCTTTCATTGAATCAGAGAAACCAGCAGAATGAAGAATTGCACAAAGTTTGTACAAAGGTTGTACTGTACATCAGAACATAAATGAGCTGTGAAGTAGGGATTAGAGAAAGTTTCATGTTTACACTAAACGAAAAGAGAAGAGAAGACTCCAATTACCAGGATGCACTGGTACAGACTGTATCAGACAGAAACAGTTGCAGGGTATACAATGATGCAACACCTGACTGTCTACAGTCAACATTGTTCTGATTGTATTGGCAGGCCTGCTGGTTAGCAGGTGACAGGAGGGATAATCCCACTGCATTCCAGTTGCATTCAATTGCATTACATCATTTTTATTTAATGCCAGACAGAATGTGAGCTAATCCACAGCTACCAGTGTGTCCTGTCACGGATTGTGTACCTCTTTTACTCAATTTACATTAGGAGATACAGTAATAGGAATCAAAGTCAATGATACAATCTATCGGACGGATTATATTACTGTGGCTTTAGGAGTTGCACACTGTAGCAAAGCTATTGAAGTTTTACTGCCAACTGCTAATTTATCATGGTGAAGCTGTTACTCAGCCATTCTCTTTCAGAGAAGCATGTGATGACTCCACATTTATAGCATTCTGAAAATAGCCGTATCAGTGGCACAGCATATACAGAGATAACTGACACCAAGGTCTTTACCCAAACAGCTTTCTCCTGATATTACTGAGCAGTATACCCGCGTTGGCTTTGCCAAAATAGGGAAAGCTCACAGCTTATTTGGCTTGGTATAGGACTCAGGATAATTGGAGGAGACAAAGGCTGCCAAAATGCAATGCACTCCATGATTTCAGGTGAAATGCTGACTGCCACTTCTTGCAGGTTTATTTTCTGCTGATATTGTTCTCATCCTTCTGTCGCCGGATGGCTGTCAACAAAAATTCATTATCCAGAGCATCTTCAATTTTTTCTCCTTTTATACAGCAAGATATGTTGTACCATTCTGCAGGTGAGAGATCATTTCTCAGCTATGCAAGTTAATTTTCATTCACTCGGTGAACACGGCATCAAAAGTGACCAAGATGTTGATCACTGAAATGACCAGGGAGGATGAGCAGTAAAGCGAGCAGTGAAAATGATCAGTCAAGACAATCAGTGAAGAAGAACGGCGAGTTTGTTTCTGTGCTGCGGAGGGCCAGAGTGCACAGCTCTGGAAATGACTCTGCTTCCTGTCTGAAAAAGGGGAAACGTGGTCAACAGCGGAGAGATGAATTGTAAATTGCAGGCTTCCCTTCTGATGGCGACTTCATGTTCGTCCATCTCTACAGCTGTAGCCGCAGAATGAGACGCGGTCATTTTGTGTGAGAACATGGCGTGGAGCTGCTCAGCCGCTGAGACTGAAGTGGCCAGTGTGAATGCTGAGAGAGCAGCAGAGGGGAGCTGCTCAGCCGCTGAGACTGAAGTGGCCAGTGTGAATGCTGAGAGAGCAGCAGAGGAGAGCTGCTCAGCCGCTGAGACTGAAGTGGCCAGTGTGAATGCTGAGAGAGCAGCAGAGGGGAGCTGCTCAGCCGCTGAGACTGAAGTGGCCAGTGTGAATGCTGAGAGAGCAGCAGAGGGGAGCTGCTCAGCCGCTGAGACTGAAGTGGCCAGTGTGAATGCTGAGAGAGCAGCAGAGGGGAGCTGCTCAGCCGCTGAGACTGAAGTGGCCGGGGTGAATGCTGAGAGAGCAGCAGAGGAGAGCTGCTCAGCCGCTGAGACTGAAGTGGCCAGTGTGAATGCTGAGAGAGCAGCAGAGGGGAGCTGCTCAGCCGCTGAGACTGAAGTGGCCAGTGTGAATGCTGAGAGAGCAGCAGAGGGGAGCTGCTCAGCCGCTGAGACTGAAGTGGCCAGTGTGAATGCTGAGAGAGCAGCAGAGGGGTGCTGCTCTACTTCTGTCCCTCAGACCAACGCAGCTCTTTTTTTAGACCGGTGCCGCGGTGCGCTTCTCTCACGGATACGCGCCGGCAGTCTTGAGAACTGTCGCTGTCTGAGGGTAACGTGCACCTGAGGTATAAATAAATACACTCCCCACCCCCTTTGGCGTCCCCATTTCTTTGGGGGTTTGTGGTGAAGGTTATATACACATTAGAACCACCTGTGATACATTACCACATCCTGAGAGCAACCGTCTACAAATGTTAGTGTGTTTTCCCAGAAGAGGCTTCCACAACCTTGATGTATAGGAGAGTTGACTTTGACTAATACCCCTAGTCTTTGTTAGAGTCAAAGAAAATGTCTCCCTGACTCTTTGCGCGATGCAAACTGTGCTGACTAGCTTCCAGCAGGACGGCGATAAATGTCGATGTTAACCTAGAGATGGCTAATGAGAGCCATGGCGTGAGTGACGTTGCAGAATTTGGCTGGCACTGATGCTGTCTCCCTCAGAAAGGGCAACGCTTGAGGACCTCCAAATGTGGGTATGCCCCCTTTTTGGTTTTTGGAGGGAGGGAAAGTTGCCACCCCTGTATCGACATAAGTTTCCGTGCAGTAAGAGTCAAAAGGCATCTACATTCAGCCGTTTGCTCTAAAAGCCACTTTGGGTTCACACTGAGCCGGGCCTTGGACACGCTTTTCAAACTAATGGCCTTGAGCTCATAGCAGTTTGAGACCTAATGATGCCGAGAGACCAAATATTTTTATTTAATGGGTGAGAAGTGCGAGCCCGTAATATGTTTTGTCTGCGTGAGAAAGGCAGCTTCAGATTTGATTAATATAACCTTTACCACGGTCCCTATTTGTCATTTTGTAAATGGCCCCACATAACAAAATGGGCCTCATTGAATTCTAAATTCAGTAGGAATACAGTAGGAAGCGGACTCGCAGGAAACTACATTTCCCATCTAGCCACGTGAAGTGCTGTTCCCAACTGTGGATGAACTTGTTGCAGCTAACTGCACTGACGACACAGTACTCTGTAATTCAATGTGAGACTGCTTTCCTTTTTTCAGTTAGACAGTTAGGGATCTATTATGTCATACTACACAGGAAAAGACCTCCACGCAAGCTGCTCCATGGACAATACAATTTGTGCTGTTTCAGAGGTCCCTGACCTTTCAACCACCCACTGGCACCTTTTGTCAGAAAATGTGTTTTTAATACAACTGTGTCCCTGACACAGGTGGAGGTGCCCCCTTGTGTCTGGAGGTAGGAAAGGAAAAACACCTATTTGCTGAAATATTTATACCTGGGAATTATTTCCATGCCATTCTGCATTGGGGTTTGTATTATTCATGGCCTGTCCATTATTTTTTGGGTCAATTATCCCTTGTCTCTTGTGGCTTTTGTGTAGGATGGACATTTATCTTACTGTATGCACATACATTTAAATATGATTTGTAAAATTCAGTTTTCATCCACTATAGTGGTTTTCCCCCTTTACCTTTTATTTGCATAGTTTCAAAAAAGAAAGCTTTCTTCTGATTCATAACAACCATGATTTTCCATATGGCGGGCATATATTCTCCCTTGTATTTGTATGTCAGTTTTACTCAGGCGATTCTGGTTTAGCACCTTGCCCAGGGACTCAAGAGTGTCCTACCAAAGCTTCAAACCTATGACCCTGTGCTACTGAATCCAGAGGCCCAGCTGTCAATTCTCACCACAATCTGGATTCAGGTAAGAGGTTAATCAGCTTTTACATTTCCCATGGGTATCAAACACAAGAATGGATCTATTTACTAAAATGAAATTGCCAAGGCGAAGAGAGTCCCTAGCTTTATCATCGATAAACAGCATGAGTGCAAGGGGAAGCCTCGTCACAGGCTAGGCTCTGTGCAGTGCTCTTAGAATAGGATTCCTAGTCCTCATGCCAGTAGGCGCTACTCAGTGTGATGTGAAATTCATCACACACAGGCAGCCCACTGAACGCAATGTCACCTGTTTCCTCAGCCTTCTCCATCCTATTTCTGTCATATTTATTCTCAGGCATTTTAAGAAGTGGCATTACTCACTGCCAGCTCCCCACCAACCCCCCACCCGACCGCCCCCCTTTCCCTTTATAACAACCGCCGCCCTCCCCACACACCCCCGCAGAGCGTGCGCAGATAGTACGCTCTACCCCTGCTCTCGCTCGCCGGCCTCTCTCTCTCTCCTTATAAGGCCAAAATGCATTGAGAGAGGCAGCGCGCGGAGGCTGTACCAGCGCGGGCAGGCAGGTAGGGGACAGCGGCTCGGAGAGAGTGGGGGGGGGGCTGGTTCTGAAAGGACAGCGCCCAGCGCTCTCCCCTGTAACCGTGGGGCAGGGGTGGGGGCAGACTGGGATTGGGGAGGAGGGCTGGGGAGGAGGGATGGAGGACGCCGGGGTTTGGGGAGACGCTGGAGGGGGAGCAGACAGAAGCAGTGGGATCGGTGCCGGTCCGCGCCGCGTCTGTCCCTGTGTGAGCCTGTGTCACACACCTGGACCTGCTGGACTGCGCCACCTCTGTGCTGCGCTACGCTGTGCAAGCGCCTGGGTCTGCACTGGGGACGATGTGCATGGGGTGTGTGTGTGTATGTGTGTGTGTGTGTGTGTGTGTGTGTGTGTGTGTGTGTGTGTGTGTGTGCGCGTGTGTGCGTGTGCTCTATTTGTTGGGATTTTAATTACTAGGCACAACCCCCCAATTCAGGCGCAGCTCCTGCTAAGAGAGAAAAAGTGAGCCAAGAAATTATCCAGCCCTTTTGATCTGTGCCACTGGAGATTTTCTGGAACAGAAACATTTATTTGGTCAGCCTGCTCTTCTCTCCACTTGCATGAAAAATCAGAAATGTAACAGATTCTCCCTTTCCTGCCTGATTTAAACATGTTTAAGCTGTGTAGGATGAAGCAGACAAAGCCATGTCACAGCGACGAGGAGAAAAAAGACAAAGGAGCACTTGCTTTTTGTTGAACATCATGTATCGATGATTCCTAATCAGATTACGGTCTTTATTAGGGCACAGGAGCTCCGGCAGAGCCAGAATGAGTGACAGGAGGTAAATGCCCTGAATATGAATACTGTTGTCCTGTGTAATGACAGCAGTTCTAACTACAGTTATGGACAAAGCACAGCAATACAAATGACCACTGTTACATCGATTATACAAGACGGATGGATATAGATGGATTATACAAAACGGCTTCCTGGCGTTATTTATATGTAATAAATCTGCTTAGTGTTACAGCACTTACTGAATGTAAATGTTTGTAGTTAGGTAGCTGAGGTGGAATCAGCGAGGACGATATGATATTGATCGGCCCAGTTGATCAGAGGTTATGTGCCTGTATTGAAACCTGATCAGAGCGATGGATGATAGAGGTGTTTGCTTTTCCTGTGGTCATTAGCTCCGAGGTGCTGTAGCAGGGATTAATATTCATGAGTGTCACGTGTGCCGTGCTTCTTCAGGCTCTTGGGAAGCCGGTATCACTTCATAACAGCCAGACTGGAGCGGAGGGGATTACAGAAACAGGCAGAGCTCGGGGACTTCTCTCCTCCATGCATAACAATGCACAGAATTAGCATTGAAGCAATGGGGGGAGAGGAGCGGATATGTGTGTTTGTGTAATGTGAGTGAGCGTGTGTGTGTGTGTATCTGTGTGTGTGTGTGTGTGTGTGTGTGTGCATGTGTGTGTGTGTGTGTGTGTGTGTGTGTGTGCGTGAGTGCATGCATATGTGTTAATGTAGGTTTTTTTGTATGTGTGTACACGTTTTTACATTGTGTGTGTACCTGAGACTGGATTCCTGGCCACACCCCCTTCAGCAGTCCCCCTCAGCTAAGTACATATAAACGGTTAAGGCAGGAGCAGGGGATTGTGGGTTCTCTGAGGCGTCAGAGCCGGGCTCTCGTGGCCGCTGGGGTTCTGGTCCAGTGGCAGCATATGGAGCAGATGAGGAGCGGAGTGGGAGGCGCGCTGGTGATGAGATACTGAGGAGCGGAGTGGGAGGCGCGCTGGTGATGAGATACTGAGGAGCGGAGCGGCCCACGCTTCCCAGGCGCCGCGGCGCGGGCTCGGGCTCGGGCTCGGGCTCGGGCTCGGGCTCGGGCTCGGGGTCGCTGCGTTCAGCAGGCCCGGGCGGCCCCGCCCCGCTCCGCTCGCTGGGGCGCGCGAGAGTCTAGCGCTGCGTGGACGCGCCGCTGAGCCCCCGCCCGAGCCCTGCCGCTTTTACTCAGGGTTCACATTGTATCGACTTATACAGCTGGATATATACTGAAGCAATGCAGGTTAAGCACCTTGCTCAAGGGTACAACGGCAGTGGGAATCGAACCTGTGGCCTTCAGTTTACCAGACCAGCTCCTTACCCACTATGCTACACTGCCGCCCAGTTAACCTCACAGTCTCAACTGAAAGTCCAGTTCTGGGAAACGGACGGGGGAAAAGCACGCGATCACACACTGTGACCAACGCAAGCCCGCCCGACACACAGGACAGGAAATTTCCCGCGAAGGAAACGGACACTCACCGAATGACGCAGATCACGCGCTCGCGCTCACTGTGAATACACCGTAACCCCGCCCCCACGCCCCCCCGGCGTCCCCGTCGCCTAGTCGTTGGCGGGTCGTTGGCGGGTCGTTGCGAGGCGGCGGGCGGGGGGAGAGGATGTTGTTTCAGCTGGAGCTCCTCCCAGGTCTGCACGCGGCCCCCGGCGGGGATCAGACGGAATGTGGCGACAGGTGCGAATTGGCGGCGCAGTTTGAGCGGAGGTGTTTTACACCCTATTTGCCTGATTCGGAGCGTCGCCACGGCGAGAGAGCGCGGTTTCCCGCTCGTTCGCCCCTCACCCCCCTCGCCCCCGTCGCCCCCCCGTCGCCTGCTAATAACATCTCCCCCTTTTTTTAGTCACTGGCTTCTGCGTTGGGCGATAAAAGCTTTTGGGCAAAGTCTGGGATAATGGCGTATGGGAGATGCAAATCCTTTTAGTCACAGGTCCCGCCGAAGAGAAAGAAGATGGAATAAACCAAATAGAGAGAGTGAGAGAGTGAGGGAGAAAGAAAGAGAGAGAGAGTGCGAGAGAAAGCGCTTCTATAACCCAGATGTGACAGGCAGTATAGAGGGGTAGGGGGAATGCAGATTTTGTTTGTTATCATTATGAAACATCTGTTCCTCATCATCTACCTGTGGGCTCCTGCATTTTGCTCTGAGGAGCCGGCATGCAGACGGGAGTGTGCCCCACGGGGGTTGGGCTCGAGTCAGCCCCTCCGGTAAAGAATGGTCCTCTTTAACAAAGGCAAAGCCGGGTTTATGGGGCCTTTGGAGATAAGCTGGGCTCTCATCGCTGCGCAATGAACAGACTTAAGCACTGGATCTGATGTTTGTTTAGATCAGAGGGAAATGGCATGACGGTGACACTTATTTGCATACTTACGCGGAGAAACAGCTCACACTTGACTTATAATTTGCTGCTTGGCATGTGGTACGAACATAATGTGCAGTACTGAACTCCATCCATCAAAAAGGAATGATATTAATTGCTTTGAGATATTTTTGATCTGAATTCGTACATCGGTTATGTAAAAAAGGGTGCCTTGACACAAGTGGAAGCTAGAGAGAGAGAGAGAGAGGGGAGGGGGGGTGGCTCTCACCAGAAAATCACAAAGCATTGTGGGTAAAAGTATGACTTATATATGACTGATTATGTAAGATGTGTCATGATCCCTCTCAGGCGCAGTAGTGTTACTCATGTAGTTACTCACGCCATTCATGTGTTTGGAGGTGGAGGAGAGGCACTTAGTCCCGCTCTGTTCACCGCGTGCGGTCGCTCCGGCCAAATGAGCCTGGGCTGACTGGCTCGTGTCGCAGTTCGTACGCGGGCGGAAGGAGACCGAGACGGCGTCAGAGACGCCGGGCCCGTGTCGTCCCCGCAGCCGTGGACGAGCGGAGCGGACCCAGGACCCGGGACACCCGGACGCAGTCTGGCAGCGCGTTGGCGTCTCAGGACCCGATCGCGACTCGACTCGAACACGACTGAAACCTTCATCTGAATGAATCCAGCTGCTCACTGTACACGTGAGCATGTGACAGAGATCCAGAGATGCTTTCATATACAGCAGCTAGGGGGAACGCCTGTTGTACAACAGATGGAATTTTCAACAGACAACAAAGTTTAACTACCCAGTGTCAATCAGAACCACTAATGAAGTGTAACTCCTCTGACCTGAGGTTATCATTAAAGGGAACGTGTCTGGCAATGTCAGTCAAATTGTCACATCCTCTGATGAAGGGTGACTAAGAGGCTTTGGGTGGATTGGCAAAGGAAGATACCCCCACAGTTCTGGTCCTCCCCACTTTAGCAGGCTCCAGGTGTCCAGTGACCTGCGGTGTAGTGCAGCTCAATGTGGAGCCATGCTCCAGACCCTGGCTCAGAGCTCAGAGCCTCTAAGGTAGGGTGTGGCCGTGCTGGGCTGGGGCAAAGAGGCAACAGCCGTCCCCAAAACATAGGTCCCCATATGGACGGCAGTCTTCAGGGAGACACTGGCGGACCTGCAGGGAAACTACAGTTCTGAACGCTCCAGTTAATCGCCATGGTGAATGCGTTTAATGGCGAAGCCCTCCTACTTGCAGGCAAAGCTTCCTCCGTGCTGCACTGACAGCACAGTGGTTAAAACTGCCTGGGTTGCCTGAGCGATCCGTAACCATGATTACAAGGATTAAAAAAAAAGAAAAATATCGCACTCAAATATGACTCACCAAGGATACATACTCCTCTAGCTTATAGCTATTTGAGAGAAGATGGAATAGCCATGACTGAAATTGGAGATTGAAACTTTATTTGAATTGTTTGCTTATTTCTCACCCTTCTCCCTCTCTCTCTGAATATTGAATATTTGTGTAGATTTGTAGTGACAAGCTCTCTTCATACAGGGTACCTCTCTGCCCATCAGCAGGATAATGTTCACAGGGAGTAGAAGGGAGTTAATGAAAACAAAACCATCAGACCATTTAGGAATCAGGCCATAGGTGGGATAAAACAGAACACATTCAAATTAGATTATTATTATAATAATTTTTGGCATTTGTGTTAAGCAAATACTACATTGTCATTCACAATTGATGATGGTTCTTGAGGTAGCGTGTACATGTGACACGCCGCCCCCCCCCCCCAAAAAAAAACCAAAAAAAAAAAAACACTGTATCCTCTAGACAGTGGTTTTTACTGTCAATCTCCTTTCAGTCTCAGGACAGGAAAATGGGGATGAAAGAGGGACAGCCATGACACATTCACGGCATCTCAAACGGAGGGCAGAGAGAGCAGCTCCTTTGTTGGATTACAGGGACACATTTGTTTGACATGAGATCTTTGGCACTTTGCAGAGCTCAAACAAGCGGTGACATATGTGGAGTGTCACAGTGGGGGGGGGGGGGGGGGGGGGGGGGTCATGTGTGGCATCCAGCACGTTCCCGCCCCTCCTATGAACACTGAACTGTGTGATAGGGTGTCATATCTGTTAATCAAACATGAGCCTTCCTTTGTATAATCTCCCAATTCATTACCGAGTAGATAAGTACATTATTTTACGCATCGATAAATAACCTCAGCGGACTGATATGCTGATGTTGTTCTTGAGAGAGAGAGGGAGAAAAAGCCAAGTACATTTCAGACTGTGACTGGTTGCCAAGGTTTCTGCTGCTGCTGATACTTTTAGTGCTGGTGCTGCTGCAGCTCTTACAATTTCGTCTGCAACAGAAGAACGGCAAAAATCAATGGCGCTGTTATCGTTATCGCAGGAAACGTGACCGCCTGTTTCTGTTGCAGGGCGTCTGCATTGAACTCTGGGAGCTTTAACAGTCTCACGCTCAGCGAGACTTCGTTAGAGGTCCATAAAGACGAGTGACTTTTGACCTCTGGGCTACAGCCATCTGCTGCTAGGAAGGCCGTGCTGAGTGGATCGGGCTGGAGGGAAGAGGGCACACAAAGAGCAGGGGGGGAAGGCGGGAAACTCTCCATTATCTTCTCGTCTGCAAGCTGTTGTGGAAGTCTGCTCGGGTCGGGTGGCTTAAGGGCGTGGGGGGATGGGTCCTGCATGGCCCCGCTCCTCTCGGCTCTGGGGTCACTGGGCTGGGTGAGGGGGTTGAGCGCTCAGCTAGCCGCCCGGCCCACCCAACAGGAGCCCGAGGGCCACGATGCGCCCAGGTGACGGGGGGGGATCGCTCCTTCCATCCGGCCTTCTTTACAACGAGGCCGGTCTGGCAGCCTGGGCCCGGCCACAGGACGCAGGGAGGGAACAGGCTCCAGAGCCCAAGAGAACAATAACTAAGACAAAAACAGGGCCACATCGCCAGGAGAGGGTTGGACACATTCACCCTGGGGGGTGGGCATAAAGAGGAACAGAGTCATTATCCCGTCCCCCCAGAACAAGGCAGAGACAGAGAGACTGTGACCCTCAGAGCAATTTAGTCCTGGGCCCTGACAGACCCCATCACTAACACTGTACATCAGGAGAGACGCACAGGCACGTAATTGGCGGAGTACTTCTAAGAGGACAGTAATGATGTGCCACAATCCCGGTCATTAATATCTATTAAGCGTCAAATCAGTTTCCTCAGATAGCATTTCTGGTCTCTCGCTGTCCAGTTCAGTAAAAGTCTGATAAAAATCATGACCCGTGTGAGTGTGAACCACCCCCTATCCCCCTCCCCCTCTCCACTGTCAGGTGATCCGGCATGAAGCAACGAGTAGGAAGGAGAACAACATCAGCAGCTCTGTACAGTGACCTTGTGACCCACGTAGGTTGGCTGTGATTGGCTGAGACTGCTTAAGGCTTGTGTCAGAGCCCAGAGCCCTCTGTCCAGCCCTGAAAAAGCCACAGAGCTGCCCCCTCTCACTACACCCCTGGGGTGGTGACTCCAGCTAGACTGGCTGTTTCGGGAGAGCCAGGGTGGGTAAATAACAGCTGCTCAACATGGACAGAGGGGAAGTGGAGAGGCCTGTTCAGCAGAAATCACACAACAGTCCTGTGTGTGTGTGTGTGTGTGTATGTGTGTTTGTGTTTGTGTAGGTGTGTGTGTGTGCGTGTGCACGTGCTTGTGCGTGTGTGTGTGCTGGTACATGTGTATGGGTGTTTGCGTGCGTGTATGTGTGTGTGTGCTGGTACATATGTGTGTGTGTTTCTGTGTGGGCGCTTGTATGTGTGTGCGTGTGCATGTGTGCTTGTATGGTGTGTGTGTGCGTGTACATGTGCGTGTGTGTGTGGTGGTACATGTGTGTGTGTACATGCTAATGCATGTGAGAATATGTCTGAGTATTTTTTAATATCTAGAACAAACAAGGACCTTGCATAACATTGCTTGTTTTTGCTGTAACTGTTTGCGGTGCCATGACATTTGACATTTGCTTGATAAGAAGTGGTCCCACAATGGCCCCCCTAAACCACGCACATGTTCATTGTTACTTCCTATTTAAATGAATGAGCTGGCCCAGGGGACAATACAGTGCCTGGATAGTGAGGGGTTAATGACGTTTCCAGACACAATGGTCTCCGTATGAGGACCTGGGGGCAGGAGGGGGGGAGATATAGCTGACCACAGGCAAGAGATCATTACATTACATTAGCCAGGATCCCATCACAGCTCACAGTTCACAGTGCGAGCACGTGAGTGTGTATGCCTGCACTGTGTGTTTGTGTGTGTGTGTGTGTGCGTGCGCGTGTGTGTCTATGTGCATTTGTCAAGAGGCGGTTCTACAGTTATATCTATATCTCTATGCTGATTTCTGATGTAACTGTTTGTCCATTTAGATTTTCTTTTTGTTGTGCTGTATATACTGTACAGTATACTAATCATAAACAATTACTTTTAGGCTGTGATTACAGCTTCTGAGGTGTAAAAAAACAATGGCTATTGGAAGGCCTTCATGGTGTCTGGCTTTTTATGTATTTTCATAATTCAGATCCACACACCTAAGCACACACATATGCACACATTCACACACAAACCCAAGCTGCTCTGTGTCCTCACCCCCCACAGACAGAATGTAAGGAAGACCCGGGTCATGTGTAGTTTCGGTATTCAGCGATTGAGACGTATGTGATTATGTGTGCGATGGCCGCTTAGCGTTGTGCGTCGCGCTGCGAGCCACATCTGTCATAATCCACATCTGTCATGATCGCGTTACCGTCTGCGGCCGCCTGTGGCGGTGATGGCGCATGGCCGCCGTTGCCCTGCGCAACATGGCGACCGCCGGCTCGCGCGTGTAATTCCAGGGGCTGCTTCTCCCAGACAGAGCTGAGCGTAGCGCTACAAAGCACCGGCAGGCTGATAGAAGAGTGGCTTTTCTCTCTGTCTCTCTTCTTCTCTCTGTTTCTCTCTATCTCTTTCTCTCTCTCTCGCTCTGACAGCCCTCTGCCTGTGTGGTAGCCCTGCTGCTGGGGGCCCTGCTGGTCAGGGTGGGAGGGGGGGGGGGGCTATTGGGGGGGTGGAGTGGGTGTTGGGGGGGGGGGGGGCGGAGTGCTGCAGCAGCTGAGCCTCACTCTTTAACCCCCCCCCCGCACCTTCTCCTCTGCACACGCCTCTCACCACGCCGGCCTCCTCTAACCCCAGCCCCCTTCCCCATAAAGCAATTCTGCCATTTCACTGAGCTGCTTAACCTGGTACCAAGCTCAATTTGCCTCATAATTTCTATTAAAAAATGAAATCATCATCATCATCATACTGAAGGAAAAATGTTTTGCATTGACAGCAACAGGGTGCTATTAAAAACCAAAATAATATCACTCGGCCTGAATGTTTTCCCACACTTAAATATAAAAATATAGTCAGTGCTTAACTGTTCTTTATCGTGATTTATATCAGTTCTGTCAGTTTATTATCTGTGAAATCGCTCGCTTTACCAGACTCGAGTGTGGTAATATCAAATGGATGACACAATAATGAAAGGCAGGTGTGTACCGCCATCTAGTGGGTGTGCTCGGCCACTGCCCCTATGAAGAGACTGCATTGAATGGATTGCTGACCAGAGCAAAACCGTTTTATAGTTAAGAAAATTTTTTCATTGCTTAATGTGCTTGCTTATTTACATGCATGACTGTGATATGACGGTTACGGTTTTGAGGGTGTTATACCATAAACAATTACAAGTGCAGGATCATGTTTTCTTTTCCTTTTCTGCTTATTGTAGCATGAATACCTCTCTGTTATTTTAAGAGAATATTTTTTATTTACTTAGGTGCAACCTGAATTTTTCCAATGAACTCCGATGGTATTATTTGATTAGGGATATGATATTTGTATTTATTTATTTTAAAAAATTTTCTTTTAACTATAAGTGTTTTAACTCAATATAAAATGGAAGAAAACGTATTTCTATTAGAATTTTTCTCTTTTTTAATGCCAACCATAGTTTGATATTTAACATACACTGAAAAGTGTAAGTAAGAAGATTTATGAAATATTTTTCACTTTTATTTGTAAATGCACATTTAGCAAGTGTCTTCCCATGGAAAACTGTTTTAACACTTCCTTTGACGAAGATGAATATTGTTACCATATTTTGTCAGTAGATGGCAGGCTCCCCTAATGATAAAAATGTGCAAAATGGCCGTTTCCAGTCCTTTGGTTTCAGATCTTTTATGTCTATGGCAGTGATGGTGATTAACTGACGTAGAGATACTCGTCAATTTAATCATTAAAACGTACGTAGTTTATGCAGGTTTTTGTATGCATCCTCACTGTCACTGTTAAAGTCATTCTGGGGTAAAACGTATGCCTATGCCCTGACAATAATCTCTATCTCTCTCTCTCTCTCTCTCTCCCCCTCCCTTCCTCTCTCTCTCTCTCTCTCTCTCTCTCTCTCTCCCTCCCTTCCTCTCTCTCTCTCTCTCTCTCTCTCTCTCTCTCCCTCCCTTCCTCTCTCTCTCTCTCTCTCTCTCTCTCTGTGTTTATCTGCATGTGCGTGAGTGGAGTGTTCATGAAAGCATAATGTGGCTAGAGAGGCAACAGACAGGAATCTAAAGGTTAAATATGCATGCATGAATATGTTTACTATACAGTATATGAGCATTCAATACAATGCGAGAGTGTGTGTGTCTGTGAGTGTGTGACTGTGTGGCGCGCCTCTGTTGTGATTATTGAAGCCAGAGAGAGAGGGACCTCTGCTGTGTTTCCATGGAAACCTGCAGCCACTGGAGCTGGGCCACACTGAGGAGCAGTAGGTGGAGAGGGTGCAGGTGGGGTGGGTGGGGAGGTTTGTCGACCAAGCTGGGTGCACTGGCGGGGTGACAATCAACCAGCCAACAATCAAAGTCACATATCCTCCTGAGACCCGGCAGGTACAAAGTTTTTGTTTACATGTTTTGACAAAATCCTATTGTCATGGAGGCAAAACAGTGTTGCACTGAAAATATTTAAAAAAAATATATATATATTAATTTCATTTGTGTTGAATGTTCCCTGTATTGTAGCTTTCAGCAAAGTCGAATAATCAGGTCTTGAGACTCATTTCCCCAAGAGGGGGCAAAAGTGAATCTCAGGATCTTGGGAGGATATATAAACAAAGCAATCAAATCATCCGCAGATAAATGAAATCAACACGCTTGTAAACATGGGCGAGGGGGAGTCCTTCAGAGTCAGAGTTTGGAGCGACGTCTGCGGCGACGCTTCCTTTCCGAGCAGCGCGAGTTCTCATCCAGCCTGCAGAAGCGAGGGGAAACTGGGCCTGGTCACGGGGCTCTCTCAGGGTTCGAGTGCATCAAAGAGGTGGATAGCCCCCTGGGAACCCGTGCCACACGAGGGATGAGAGACAATTATTTTCTGTGAGTAGGTAATGATCCGGGTGTGTAGGGCCTCTTCAGGGTTTGGCAGCCCCGGCGCCTGTCTCCTCCTCGACTGTCCCCTCCACTCACCTGTGCACCTGTGATGGACCGAGGGTCGAGTGCCTGACCCCAGAGAACCCCCCCCCCCCCCCCCAAAATTAACAGTCCCTCCTAATGAGGTGTGATTTTAGACCCGATGACGTCACTGTCACTGGTCATGTGACACCAGGGCGCCTGACTCTGACACTGATGGATAATTTTGTCACAGAGACCAAGGCGTGGGGAACTAAATCAGCCTGACTGTGGATACTCGATGGCCTGGCGCTCTAACTATGGCTTGTAACGCCCACGTGCAAATAAACACACACGCACGCACGCACGCACGCACACACATGCACGAACGCACGCACGCACACACACACGCACACACAAACACAGACACACGGTGCATGCACACTGGAGCTCACTTCCTCTTTCCGGCTGGCTCTCGGTCCCTTTGTCCGTGTGAAAGTCACACGCTGTAAATCAGCATGGCCCGGGTGCTCTTCAGCTTTCTGGCCAACTGCGGAGGGGAGACGGCTTGTGGAGCACGGGTGGGATAAATCACACCCCAGCCTGCTTCAGCCAGCAGCAGGCTCCATCCCACACACAGGCACTCCAACGGGAAACCTTTGAAAGTGTTCCCAAAGCTTCATGTATTTGTGTACACATGATTCAGGCATACACAAAGCAAACACACACACACATACACATGCACACACATACAGACACACACACACGTGCATGCACACACGCTCACGCGCACACATACGCACGCACGCACATGCATGCACACGCCCTCACACACACGCACTCACATACACACACACAGGCACGTGCATGCACAAGCTCACACACACACGCACACACATACACACACATGCACGTGCATGCAATGATTAGTGATTAAACTGATTCGTGTTTTTACCTGCAAGTTGAAATTGATTTTACGTTCCATGCTGAGAGCTAATGAAACTCAGCTGTCACAGGGAAAATGTTTAGCTGGATGCCAGCACCATCCTTTACCAGCTAGATGTACTAATGCTTGTTGTGTGCATCCAAACAACTTATTTCTGTTCAGAATTTCACATAACCAAGTTTTGTGCTTCACATTGGGTGTAATTTCAGCTCAAAAAGGCTGTTTTCTTCGCTCTGCCTGATTTAATGGTTGTGTCTATAAATAGACCTGTCTGTTTCTGTCAGCGAGCTCCACTGAAATGGGAGCTTTCTTCCCTCCTGGTCCACCGTCGGATCGATTGATAGGTCGGAATTATCGAGCCGGATGGAGGAGAAGTGCTCGTGTCTGAACCGCTCCGCTCTCTGTGAAGTTGGGGTCATAGCCACAGCATCGCCGTGACAACAGGACCCGCAGTGCCTCGTGCCACTATTTTAGTCAATGCCATCGAGAGAGAGAGAGGGATAGATGGGGAGAGAGGAGGCGAGGGAGAGAGAGAGAGAGGGATAGATGGGGAGAGAGGAGGCGAGGGAGAGAGAGAGAGAGGGATAGATGGGGAGAGAGGAGGCCAGGGAGAGAGAGAGAGAGGGATAGATGGGGAGAGAGGAGGCCAGGGAGAGAGAGAGAGAGGGATAGATGGGGAGAGAGGAGGCCAGGGAGAGAGAGAGAGGGATTGATGGGGAGAGAGGAGGCGAGGGAGAGAGAGAGAGAGAGAGAGAGCCCTCAGGAAATGAAATTACGTAAAAAATGTATCCAAATTATTATTTTAAAAACTTAGATCCTAATAAGAACCAAGGGACACTAAGTTGATTAAGCTCTGATAAAAAAGAGGGTGTAAGTGAAAGTGGGTGTAAGTTCAATCCCTGAACTCCTCCCTAACACATCAGATACCAAGCAACCGGTACACTGAATGGATTATTAGCATTTTGTTTATATTTATATATTACTGTAGTTTTTAATTATTAACTTTTTATTTATTATCATGTGTATGTTTGAGTGTGTTAGACAGACTCCAATGACATAATTCAGGCATAAAAGAACACAAACACACACACACACGCTCATGCACGCACACACGCACACACACACGCTCATGCACAGGCACAGGCACACACGCACACAAGCATGCATGTACACACAAACACACACACACACATACACACACGCTCATGCACGCACGCATGCATGCACGCACACAAACACACACACACACACACAGACACACACACAAGCGCACCTGTGCATTGTTGACCACCTGAGGGTCTTTGATACGTGCTGTGCTTTAATCTGTGTGTGGTTCTGTCTGCCTTTGAAGTGATAATCCCTGGCATCTCTCCTTCTTCTCTCCCTTGGTGTCAGGACCTGCCTTTGGCTGAGTCGGCCTGTTTTTAGACCAGCTGCCCCCCCCCCCCCCCCCCCGAACAAACACCCTCCACCAAGGCCATTCCACACTGCTGCTGCCGCCCACCCCCTCAAGCCCCCCCCCCCCCCACAGCACAAACATGGCAGCAGGCCACACACCTGCGAATCGGTTCACTTTGGGGGAATATGACAGCAGCCACAGGAAACGCACATCCTGTTCAAAGCTAGCACGGTCCGGGCGAAATGACCAATTTCACACTTGGTTTGAATTCTTACGAAGGTCTGGTGGGCATGTGGGTGGTCTGAGGAGCGTAAAACTGTCAATGTGAATCACATAATGACGCCCGCTTACGGCCGACTTCACAAAAAAAAAAAAAACATTCATTCTTATTTTCGCTGTAAGTCCGCAGACAAAGAGACACACACACACACACACACACACACACAGTCTCTGAAGTGCGTGTCTCTGAAGTGTTCCACCTCGTCAGAAGAGGACCAGCTCAGGGCTCAGCTCTTCACATCAGAGGGAGCGCTGAGCACAAAGTGGCGCTGCGAGCAAGCGCTGCAGACACGAGAGGTGGCCTGGGCAGCTTAACTCACACACTTTGTGGACAAAGCCTGGAGGGCCTGGAGGAGACATTCAGTCCGACTGCACCGCGAAGCGCTCTCACGCATCAGACTCACAGCTCTCGGAGGGATGAGTCATTACAGGGGAGGAAGTGACTGTGCCGGCGCTCTGCGAGGGAGGGCGACGAAGAGGACAGGGGAACAAGGGCAGAGAGAGAGAGAGACTGAGACACTGAGAGACAGACAGAGAGAGAAAGAGAGAGACTGAGACTTTGAGAGCGAGAGAGAGAGACAGAGAGAAAGAGAAACGGGGGCGCTGGACAGGGTCGATGCTGAGGCAGAGACAGAGAGAGACAAAGAGAGATGGGTAAGAGAGGTAAAGAAAGAAAGGATGACAGAGCTTTAGAAAGGGCAAGAGAGAATTAGATAGCGAAAAACAGCCTGCAGGGATGCCTCTCTCTGAGATGTAGTAGAGAGACTGCACATGTATGTGTTGAGCATCCTGAGCATAAGCACATGTAACAGGAGATCAGAATAGGAAGCTGACCAATCAGCTGATGCCCTGCCAGGCCTTGCCCCCCCCTCTTCCGTGGGGTTTAAGGTCAGAATCCCGTTGAGCTCGCTGGACGTTCCAGGACATGACACAGGCGGCGCTAGGGAGGAAGCTCGGGTATTCTCCCCCCTCCATATTGTGAGAGGACAGGAGGCGGGGCTTAATGGATGACTGATGGCCATGCGGGTGGCTCTGGAGGGCTGATGCGGTTGCCATGGAAACTGGGTCAGCTCTGCAGCACCCAGGGCAGCAGATTGCGTTAGCGTGTGCAACAGGTACCATACAGAGGCGGGGGGTGGGGGAAAGAAGAGGAGGAGGATGGATCTGTGATGGATGGATGGGAGGGAAATGATAGTGTGAGGAGATGAAAGAGTGTGTGTGTGGTGGACTTGGGGGACGGGGTACGGGGGGGGGAGGGGTGTGGATGAAAAGCACATTCCCTAGAAACGGCATGCGACAAACGACAGGCCGTGACACCCATTTGAGCAGAGGAACAAAAGGGGGAAAGGCAGGCAGTGTGCAACAGGAAGGTGTATTGTACTGAGAGATGAGTCATAGAAACAGAGGGAGTGAGAGACGGCGAGGGGAGGGGAGGGCTAGGTGTTATGGAGCATAGCCACGTTAGCTATAATTAGCATAACCAGTAGCTTAGGGGCACCTGCCTGTGGCATCTCATTCTCCCTTTTTGCATCCACCAGAAAATAAGCATCACCCTTCTGATGCTTGTGCACAATACCAGGTCTTCCTGCAGCCTCCAGCATCTATTCCGCATAAATCACCCATCTCTTCTCCTCAATATTTACATATCCACATCACCAAGTGCAGCTAAAGGCAAAGACATGCTAATTTCACCTTTGACCTGGTAACCCCAATCAGTGTGTTGCTATGCTAACTACATTTTTTAATAGTTTTACACGGAGGGCAGTGTCTTTGTTACTACATCGAGTGAACATGATAATAACCTATAGGTTTACCTCCAGATGTTCTCTCTGATGTGATGCCAGCATAATTAAAGCCGGTGTGAACACTCAAATTAAATCTGAACAGCTGATTCTGTTTTGGAGTTATTAATAGCTTTGTAATATTATTTAGAAGAGATGATATGTGTAAAATAGGTTCAGCGTCTCCCTTGGTACTGAGCCATGCCTCTTGGAACACACTTGCTGCACTATATATTTGATGTTAGGATCACAGAGAAAGCCAATTGGAGACAAATTCGGTTTTTATGAAGGCATGCAGTGTGGATGTGAAATATAAAGTTATTGGCAGCATCCATAGCATTATATAAATTAAATTTTAAACATCAGCTGTTTTCCCTACAGGGTAGCTTTGGGGGGGCCTTAATTTCATTTGGAAAAATGAGACGTTGTTTTCATAAAAAATACTGTACCTCAGAACTTCTCGTGCAGACTGTGGACTCGTACTTGGTATGAAATAACGCACCTGTCTTTGTGCTGTTTAAAACCATAGATTAGCAGCACATCACGTTCCGCGATTCGTTTACCGAACTGTTCCATCCACTGCATCAGATTCCAACACAGGTGGCAGCAGAATGATGAACTGCCTCCCTGTGATGTGACATATTTCTTCAGTCATATTTCTTGCAGAGGATGAAAACTTTGAGGTTGACATAGATAACAAAGGAAGAGGAGGCCTGCATCCTCTGAACGAGCTGTTAACATCGGTCCCCTCTGTGGGACACATCAGCCAAATGTCCCACGTTGCTCCATCCCCAGCTTAGCGGTAACTGACTGAGAGTAATGTTTTCTTTTAATTAGTTGCCATAGGTGCAGTAGGTTGATAAATACATGGCAGGATCGCTGTTTCACCTGGTCTCATTCATCAGAAGCCTGCAGGAATGTCTGAAAAGACTGATCCTCTCCTCCCATTAAAAAATAAGGAGGCCGCCATTTAGGTCAGACTCCGAACTCTGCCTTCTAGCTACAGCCTATCGTTGGGAAATAATAGAAAGGAAAAGTTCCTTCAAAGCAAAGTTAGCGCGCATAGTTATGTATTTCCTGCAAAATTTGTTGAATATGATTGCATACAAATTATCTGAATAATAAAATGTTTTCAGCAGAATTTTAATAGGCTCATGTTTGGGTTGCAAATCTCACCTGGGTTATTAATGGGACAATCATATGGGTTGACTTATTAGACAGATATGTATGAAATTAGGAGTCTGCAGATAATATATTTTGTGATTGTGGAGTCGCTAAAGTATGATAGTTATTTGATTGTGAAGGTGTGGTCCTTAACCAATGATTCTATGGTCACTGGGTTGCAATAGGCTTTTCTTTGATTAGTAATTGCGAAGTATCTGGCATATAGTAAGTTTTTTTTTTTTTAACTTTCATAGTGAGAAGGGTCAGAGAGATTGTACTAGTGATTTTGTGGATTTGAGATTGTATTTGCTGGTCATTACAGTGTGAAGGGCTGTGGTAATTTGCTCAGTGGGTTTGTTCATATACCAGTTGGGACCAGCTGAAACCGGCTCCATTTCAAGCAGGTAGCGTACCAATGTGTCTGGATTTGCTGTGTGCACCGCATTAATCTAGCCCTGCCAGCCCTTTCTCATTACAGAAAGGAATTAATCAGCTAGTAGATGACCTGCCATCCTCCCGTGATGAGATGTGCCTTTGTATTCTTAACGAGGAATTAATTATCAGACAGTGAGCTGCCACTGTCTCAGACTGCCTCTCCTACCCCCCCTCACCGGTCCCTCAGAATTTAAGAGAGCCGGCAATCAGGTAATTACGAATGACTGCAGTAGACAGCATTGTCATATCACACGGAAATTTCGAGGAGACGCGTGGAGCAGCGCACCCTAACTTTCCAAAGTGCGTATGAGAATGCCACCCTGATTGCTTGCACGCCAGATTGCTTAAGGGACAACAACCCAATACAATCATATTGGCCATTCTGATTGGTGGAAATGAGAAACTTGCGCATTTCTGTTGATGACCTCACCTTAAATGTCCTCCTTTTTGAGTCCAAAGGTTTCTGGGTCTTGTTGACAGAGACTAAGTGTCTTGTGGAAGTGTATTTATCAGTTGGCTTATGTGTTCCCTTTCTCCAATGTATCTGTACCTAAATGAGTGAACACTGTGACTGCTCTTAATGTACATCTTCCCCTGTCCTCCGTGCAGTCTTCTCTGAAGCCAATGCAATGATATTATATATATTATTGTCACTGAATCAATTGATGAGTATGAAAATAATAAGAATCATATGCTATGGCCTTTGCAGTCATCAGATCTCAACCCAGTTGAACACCTATGGGAATACCTATAGACAGCACTCTTCACCACCATCATCAAAACACCAAATACGGGAATATCTTTTGGAAGAATGGTGTTCCATCCCTCCAGTAGAGTTCCAGAGACTTGTAGAATCTATGCCAAGGTGCACTGAAGCTGTTCTGGTGGCTTGCGGTGGCCTGACACCTTACTGAGACACTTTATGTTAGTCTTTCCTTTAATTTGTCACCTGTCTGTGTATATATAGTGATGGACAAGTGAGGCTTTATCAGCCCAAAAGGTCAATGGAACCAATTATGTTTTGTTAAGGCCTTCGGTCAGTTCATATGAGACAGTGATTGGCAGGAAATGATGGAGTTGCATTTAAACTGCACACTTTGCATTTTTGCAGAGTCCCTGCGCTGTTCACCGGCTGACAGAAGACGAGTGGCGGGCTGTGATCTAGGCGGCGGCGGGCGGTCGGAAGGATGACATTAGCCTTATTTCCGGTAATGAGCCGCGCGGCGCGGAGGAAGAGGTCTGCGTCTGAAAGGTCGCGGGTGTGACTGAGAGGCGGGTTCTGACGCGCCCGTCGCAGAGCCCCCCCCCCGCCCCGTGATTGAGCGCTCCCGGGCACGCGCTCGTCTCGCAGACTGATCCGGCCCCGCCCTGCCCTGTCCTCGTCTGCTCCAAGCCAAGCGCCGCCTAATTATTACCGCTCGCAATTAGCCAGTGGAACACATTCCGATCTCTAGACGCTAATTAATTTGTTTTCTCTGTTCGCGGAGAGAGGGATGCAGCGGTGTGGGGGGGGGGGGGGGGGGGGAGCGTCCTTCGAGGCGAGAGGAAAGGTCACGCAAAATAAAAGTTAAAGCCCTCTCCTCTGACGCGGCTGATCGGAAGTGGCTGCCTGCCTGCATCGTGTGAACCCAGGGAATGTCACAGCACCCTTTAGATCGGAATTCAGTGATCACGCATTCGGTAATTAGGCGAGCTGCCTTCCTGATGTCACCGTGACTGACGCCTCTGCCCTTCCGGATCAAGCGACATTTACCTTGTCTTTTTTAGCGGGCATTCTTCTCTGAGACGCAGGGCTCAGCTGAGAGGGATGAGGGGCGTGTTTGGGGACGCGTCGGAGGCTTGGCTTCTCCTCACAAGAGCAGGTGGGCTCTGACAGGGCCAGAGCGGCTCGCAGTGGTACCGGGGAGCCTTGGCAAAAGCAGAAGGGACGCAGAAGACCCCGTATGAACAAACAGGCTGCTGAACTCCAGGTCTATAAATACCTTCACCGGGAGAGAGGAGGGAGAGATATTCTCGCAATCCGTGCGGAGGAGTGAGGTGTAATGCGCTCAGGTCCCCCTTGGGACAAGCGCGGTGGTCTAATGAGTTCCCGTTTCTTTAGTGTTCCCCGCATTAGGGATGCAACCCCTGAGTGACTAAGCCTCATTTGGACTCCATTTCAAGCCAGCAAAAAAAAAAAGAAAAAAAAAAGGCAAGAATCCATCATCTCTGTGCTGGATGCAGAACCCCACAGGGACACCTAGGAGTTTTGAAGCTTGGTAATCAATTCCCCGAATCCCTGGCTTACTGCTGAGGGAGGGCCTGAAGGATTTGACTGCGAGTGCACAGGTTGTTGAGCTCAAGCTCATGTAAACACTGTTACATTTCAGCCAGACCAAGCCCTGCCTCAACATAACCATGTGACTGAGCATAAATTCACTTGCATTGCCCCTTTAATGCCATCTTAAAGTGGCCTGGATATACTGTATATGGTTACATTTATGAAAGTTCCTGTTTACTACCTGCCTAAAGTCCAGCTAGAGCTCAAGCTCCACCCCCCCAATTGGAATAGTCCTTCCAATTGGTCAGGACCTGCTAAGCCATTTTCCTGTGGGGTGAAGTTTGACATCTCTCATTCTGTCTGTCTGTATCTGAAGCTTATTAGGGAAGAAAAGACAAAGACATCCATCCAAGGTCCGAACATCTGGCTTGCCATTGCTGGCTGCCACCACCAGAGTGTGTGCTGAATTCACATGAAGCAGATGTCAGGGTCAGCTAGGCCACTTCTTGAAATGAAGTAGAAAATACTGTTAATAATGACAGAAGGTGTGTGCAGGGAATGAGGCAGGTAGAAAAAAAACTAGGATATTAATTATTGCTTTTATTAGTCACCAAGTCACCAAGCAACAGTGCATGTATCCACAGTTAGGCCTATACCTTTAAATGGGACCCTATGAACAGGATCAGGAGGTAAACAGAATGAGACTTTCCTTTCAGAGACAGAAATATTGTGTATATAGCAGTGCGCTATCCCTCCATGTAAAGATTTTGAATTTGGGACCAGTTGAAACAATCACCCTAATTTGTATCTGAAAATAACTATTTTCTACCTGAACCTACTACTACTACTACTACTACTAATAATAATAATAATGCATGAGATGGGTAAAAGAAAGCTCTCTCTCTCAAGTTCCCCAGACAGCCTTTTGTTCCCGGAAGGGAACTATCAATTCACAAAGCTTCTCTTACATACGTTAGATGATGAGACACATCTAAGTCATGGAAAATTGTTCCATACCAATATAACCCATGGTGCAATTTTACTAGATATGATGTCTTCATCTGAACTAAAAATTCACACGCGCAGGTACAGAGTAATAAAACTTGGACCAGAGCTGAAATGTCACATATTCTCTGATATGGATTTTACTCCATATTGTATTCAATATTGTGTGTTTTTATATTCACTTGAGACTGGCCAAACTCAACTAATTTTCATTTCCATATGCACTTAATACCTCTTGAATAAATATTTACAGGTGTGTGTATGGGTGTGTCGACATGTGTTGCCAACTTTTTTTCTGCTGATAGCATCAACGCAGGCACGTATAAAGAACCCTACAGCACCATTCATGAACGCTACATCTAGCTTTTACGAACGGAACAGAGTCCCCCCCCCCCCTCCCCGTTGGCATGCCAGCATTTACGTCGTTGGTAGGAAACTGGCGACACTCAATTAGATATGCAGCGCTAGGAGATGCTTTCAGACAGACAGCTCAGGGTATCGAATTAAGATGAAAAAAACTTGCATATCGTTGTCTCTAGCCAATCAGCAGCAACATTAGGCGGTCCTTACGCATAGTGTCTGTCGTTGGCAAGGGAAACGCAAGCAGTCCATTCACTTTTAGAAAACAGGAAAGAAGGAGAAATCGGTGCCTCGGTGGGTTTGCAAAGTGCAGTCGGGGTATCGTTTTAAATAAAATAAATATCCAAAATAAATACAATTTCTTTTCGGTCACTGTAAGAGGATACTCGTGTCTCAAATATATCAAGCAAAAGGAATTAACATTTGATTCTTTCTGGGTAAGTGGTTTGTTTTGTTTTTGTTTTATTGGATGTGATTATTACACTAACATAAAAGATTATTAATCTATTGATTGTGTTCATGCATGTGTAATTTAAAATGACAAACGACAGTGAATAAGAATACATTTGTATTTATTAGGGAAAAAGCGAAGGGGAAAGGGGAAAACTGAGTGTCAGAAAATTTTATTTAGCAATATTTTTCATATATTATGTGTGCTTGCAATTTTATTCAGTATTGTGACAGGAAAAATACGAACAACCCGCCATCATGTTCCGGACAAAAATGTTAAGTGAGATTGAACTGCTTAAGGATGCGCGCAGTGCACAGGTGGTTCTGATGCACTCATCTGTCGGGAGCATATTGCGTGGGATCAGTCCATGTGCTGGTATGTCAACATGTATGCTTGCGTGACTTAAATGCGTATGATCACACACGTGTAGAGCAGTGGTGCGTCAAAGACCAGCGGTGCGTCAAATGCAAAGCAAAAAGCGCAAATTTAATAGTTACTCCTGGGATTTATGGGCTTCAGTGTTGAAGGCATGCTATTCGGTATCTTTTGAAACAAAACTAAACGAACGAACGAATTTTGAACATTAAGAACTACAGTCAGTGCTAATAGGCTACTTCCATCGTAGTTCTGTGCAGTTCTGGCTCACTGTTTAGGGAAAAATCAGAAAGTATGACACAACTGATAATGGAGACCTTCAGAAAGCGGCTGAGTGAATTTAGACTCAGAGATGAATACGCAGCGTTTGTGATCAGCCGGTGGCTCAGTCCCTGGGAAAGACTTTTGTGTCTGCTCGCGCTGTATGTGCGTGCGTGCGCTCCAGTACTTGTGCGTTTGTGTATATATGTGGGCCGTTTTCATGGTAGGGATTGGGTTTGTGTCGGTAGGAGGGAGTGAGGTTGAGTGTAGTTCAAATTGTGCATCTGTCGGGTGATAGGACTGACAGGTCACGCCGACTTGTGGACGCTTTTTCTTACCTTTGTCAGATGTTTATATTGTTATTATGTTACTACATTCGGAGCACTACCGTTTGTAGGCTACTCTTGAAATACCACAGGTTTGATGGTACTGTAGAACTGCTTCAACTCCATGTGAGTGAAGATGAAGGCAAAGTTTATTTGTTAGCTGTTATACTGAGAGGGGTGGTGGAACTGTCTGATGCAGGCGTGTAGAGTGTTTCGGGGAGTACAATGGGATGTCAGTTTGCATTGTACTTCCTAGCTCTGTCTACACGTGCTTTTGGCTTTATATGTGGCTGAACATCACCTCCTCTTCTCAACATCTGTGATCACCTGTCCATCACAGCAGATGAGTCTGTGCAGTTAGGAGGGAGGGGCGGAGGTCTCTGAATGAAGGCTTGCTAATTTCTGCGTCAGAAGATCTGTAATCAGAGCCTTCACGCTGCCTCTTTGGAATATTCCATTGATTCCAATTTCCAGTCCTGTATTCCATTGCAGGTATAATGTTAGCCACAGCGGACATCAAATACGCACAAAAACTCTTCTGAAATGTTCCTGTTGACCTACTGCACGGCTTGCTTTTGGAACTGAACATGTACAAACACACTTATATTCTTGATTTGCTGTGATGAAATGTCGTTGGAATTTTGTAAGTACAAAGATGATATGCATTATAAAAAATATTACCAACTCTAATTAATATGATCCAATTCCAAAAAAACACTAGATGCTAGACGTTTTGTGGTTTTCCTTTTTGCCAGCCTTCCTGCAGGCAAATACGTCACTGCTCCTATGCTGGTCAGAAAAATTGATTTTTGTGTGGGGGATGGGTGCATGTGGCGACAAACGCAAAGTTTGACCTTTTAAAACATGCTTAATGAATGCAAAGCACAGGAATATAGTTCAATTTTTAGTCAAATCAATCTAAAATGACTTGAAAAAGTGCTTCTGGTTTCACAAATTGTAAATTAAGTTAAAAGGCACTTATTATTTTTATTATTTAGAAGTGACGCTTTCCATGTTATGATTTTTATTTTTTTGGCAGATCTTTTATTTGTTGAGTTTCTGCTTTGTTTCTTTGATATTAAGAAGGGTGGCTTTTTATTGCACATGATAGTAAAAGGAGACAATCACAGCAGGAGATGCTGTCAAATGCATTTAGTGACTGTATTTATCCGATAGAGCCTGGGGACAGGTTGGACGGCAGGAGTGGATTGTTCCATATAACACATAACTCACAACACGCATGAAGTGGATTGTTCCATTTAGCTAACACGTAACTCACAACACGCATGAAGTGGATTGTTCCATTTAACACGTAACTCACAACACGCATGAAGTGGATTGTTCCATATAACACATGACACACAACACGCATGACGTGGATTGTTCCATATAACACACAACACACATGAAGTGGATTGTTCCATATAACACACAACACACATGAAGTGGATTGTTCCATATAACACATGACACACAACACGCATGATGTGGATTGCACCAGCAGATATTTTGGATGCTGAGACATATTCTGCCACACTCTTCTGTGTGTTCAGAGCTATGAAAAAAACATACACAAGTTAAGCATGCTATCCCTAATTAATTTACACTGCATATCCCAGCAACTGGGGTTACTGTACAATACATACACTTTTGGACTTTGATGCACTTGATGATCTTGTTTATATTGCACATTGGACCAAACATTTGGTCATTCTAAACAAAAAGAGTATACAATTAATCCTACATTATATTTCTGAGTGTTAATATTAGTAATGAAAGTGAAAATGAATGCAGGTCTTGTTGTTCTTTGTATAGTTTCATGCAGTGCTTTGGGTTATGGATTATTCACAAATGAAATGAATTGAAATAAACATCCCTTGTTTATGCAGGGCAGCATTCTTTATTGAGGGAGCTGATGCCTTGGCACGCAGCGGCTGCTTCAGCGTTTCACCCTCATATTCGACACTAACACTTTCCCTTTCTGCATATCTTAAGCTCTGCATAATCATGCTACCTGTAGCCTATGCCATTCAGGGAAGATCAATGCTACACATGCCCTGTAATTTAACGGATACACTAAATCTTGAGTAAGTGTATTGGTAATTGAGGGGAGGGGGTTTATGAATGAAATGCCTCTGTTTCACTCACACGTCAGATCAGATTAATGTCCCGCAAATCAAAACCCAGATGGATCAGCTATGACAAACACAGACCAATCAGCAGTTTCAGACAGGGTGCAGACGCTTGGATGGCTGGCAGTTATCAGCTTTTCTGCGTTCTGAAGGAGCAGAAGAGGTGGTGACGGTCCGGGGTTTAGAATGAGCTATTCATGATAGGGCTGACGAAATTCAAATCGGGGCCTGAAAATAAATGAAAATGAGGTCCTGAAATATTAATGGGTTCAAATGCGCCCGTCGTCCTCCTTATCGGTCGTGACATTGGGATATCTGTTCCGCGGTTCGGGCGTTCCTCCCTCGCCAGCCTGTGCCCCCCTCGCGCTCCGTTTCCCGCGGGAGCAGGAGCCCGCGGGCACCGCACGCCGAGCCGGTAGGGGAGTCTGTGCGAGCGCCCCTGCGATTCAGGAAAGGGCCGAGCGAAGCGTTTCCCCGCAGACCCGGCGAGGCGAAGCGGAACGGGCTTGGGCGCGCGTACGCTCTGGGAGCGCGGCGTGGCCCCGAATCGAAGCGTCCGCGGCAGGGCCGACCTCGCAGGCCCCCGTCGCTCTGAACCGGGCGGCGGGACTACGCTAGCGCGCGCGCATCTCATTGGAGGACGCACGGGTCCCAGGCCTCTAAAAATAGACGGGGCCCCGCGGATCGATGCGTCTTGCCATTTCGCCGGCGGCGAGAGGGTTGCGTGCATCAAAGGAAGCTGGTTTGCCTGCCGTTCATTTGCAGAGGGTGCTGTTCAGAAGTGAAAGCCATTCTACACAACTGAGATCCAACGTGTTTCACGTGACTAAAATGGTCTTATCCGGAAAACGCGCAGGATGAATGAGAGGAGGGTTACGTCTGAAGAAGGCTTTCTCTTTCATGCGGGGCTTCTCCGGAGAGTGCTGTGGTGCAGGGTGGGGCGCTGAAGGACTTGGGAAATCATTTGAATTCTGCAATTCACAATGTAATCATTTGGCAGATGCTTTTAGTGAGAACCACCTGCAAAAGTGCTCTTAACATAGGAAGCAAACGGCTCTAGAGCTACGAACAGTCTTGGATGCAATCATTTAAGTGCTACCATCTAGGTGCTTGCCTTAAGACTGGCAATAATGCATGAGGAAAATGATTATTTTTTCTTGTTTTCTTTTTGTTTCCCTAACTGAGTAGAGGGTTTGCAGAGTGGAGGCCTATGTAGACCTATCTGATCACTCACAGGATGAAAATCATGGGCATCCTTGAGAAAGAGAAGGAGGGGGTTTGATTAATCAGTAAAAGCAAGAAGTCACCAAAGAAAAAAGACACAAGAAGAAGCACATTAATATGGAGTAAATTCCACCTGAATCTGGGTTTTTACTTGGTGTCATTTGATGTTAGCTTATCAAGGCTGAAAATCACAACTTATTTCCGTTAATGTTTAGTTTTCCAATGTTAAGCACTGGCCTTTCTCTTTTTGCTTTTTTTGGCATTTACTATGTATTATTTTCCAGTATGAACCACACATGTCAGTGAACATTGACATAGGTTGCCTTTGTTTTGGTTTTTCTCACCCAAGGAGGAAGAGCGGAAGCTTTTAGCAGTTCATCGTGATTCACTCTGAGTTAAAAAAAACAAAAAAAAAAAACAGTGTCACACCTCTACGGCTGCACCTTAGAGACTGCACACACTGCTGCTGCGTGGTGATTGGTTGTGCTACAGTCTTGCCACCAGTGTTTAAAGAGACTCTGATGACTGTTTCCTCATCAGCGTCCCAGTCTTCCTTTTGTGAATTCTGAGCACGCTCACAGAGATGCATATTGAAATTTATGACATGCTTTTCAGAATGATTTGAAATGAGTTTGGCCATTTCCCTAATGCCGAATAGAGAGACTGCACACATAGCCAAACAGAGTGACATGGCCCCGTGGATTGTATTTATGTGTTATGTTATGTTGTATTTCTTTTAACCTTAGATATATGCCTTAACTGGTCTTGTGATGCATCCCGTGGGACATTACAGTAGGTGTGGGTGAAGGAATTTGCCTGCTGTGGGAGGGGCAGCAGTTTGTGATGCAGTCATTCAAAGTGCACTCAAAACCCAGAGGTTGAGGCCCCATTTGCTGCACTTGGGGAACTCAAAAACCTGCAGAGCTCAAACTCAGGTCCCCTATTAATTGTGCTCAACGCAGAGTTCACATTACAACAAGCAGGTGTTCCTGGTGTGGCATTTATTAACCTTCTTTCACCTCTGTTGTGTTGATGATGCATTGATTTTATTCCTGTAATAGAACTGGGCCGTGTGTTTGTGTGTGAAAGGGCACTTTCACACCAGGCTCTTTGATCTTTTGATCCCTACATACAAAGCTGTAAGTAAAACCTGTGATAGTGAGATAACTGGCACCTGGATGGAAATTAAAATAATTGCACCAGGACCCGTGTGGAGACTTGGACACTCCCTTGTTAAGTTGTTTCCCAAAGGACAATGTCTACTACGGGCAGATAGAGCACTTTTTCACAGTGTGTATTGTGTAGGGTATGTCTGTTCTTTGTAACATAGTTGTACATTTTCTTTTTTCTGAAGGAGATTGGCATGCTAGCTAAGCACAATTGTAATCATTCTATGAAAAACCAATCCATTCCACATGTGGCAGCAAACCAGTCCATTTGTAGACGAGTTTGACTGCGAATTTAAGTTGAAAAGTAAAGCTTGTGTGCCAGGGTATGAATCATTTCAAGACAGTTTAAAGACTCAGGTCAATTACATTGAGACAAAGATAAAAACAAGTTAATTATTTAGTAGAATTATGAAATATTTCTCTTTGAAAAATCTTTTCATTGCAATGCATACACCACTCCATTATTGAGGTCAGTTAGTGTTGGATTATTTCAATTTGCTTTCAACCACTAGGGCTTTTAATGGATGGTGGAATTTTACTGTTATAACTCAATGAGATGCAGCCTGTTCACAAATCACAGAACATAAAGAAAAACAACAAGAGGAATACGCAGATTCAATCAACTGAAATAGAATTCAGCCTTAGACCCAAACTGGCCCCCCCCCTCCCCCCCCCCAGCACTACTCCCACCCCTACCTTTGAGCCTGAAGTATTTTTAAAATGTGTGTATTGTGTGTGTAAGGATAAACAGGAAGTGCTCTTTCTTAGAAGAGGTCTTAGTCTCCAGTCTCCACGTAACTGCCTTGTTGGGTAACACAACGAAAGTGCAGCAAGTGGAGCTTCCGTTGTCAGTTATTTCTTTGTACATCAGACGGCTGAGTGCCCGGGACCTTCGTCTCGAGCTGGGAGCTGACGGAGGAGGAGATCTGCATTGCTATAGAAACGCTGCTTGATACGGTTCAAAGACTTTAATTTAAAATGATGCAGCTGTGCCTGGTGAAGGAGAGGCAGACAGGAGAGCGTTGGAAATTAGAGAAGAGTGTGCATGTATGTGTGCGTCTGTGTGCGTGTGTGTGTGTGTGAAAGAGAGAGAGAGGACTCTAGTAGAGACAGTATGGTTGCCAATCAAGACGTGTGAGTAAATATTTAAGCACGGTTAACTTCCACAATGTTGTGGCTTGAATATTAAATTGAGTTTCAGTTTTTAAAATACTATTCTTCTGAAACATCAAATGATGACTGCCATACGTTGCTTTTTCTAGCAATGTATTCAGGTTTCGGTGATAAGATATACCAAGATAAAAAGCAAACTTCTAAAATTAGCATTTTGTAAGAGTACCTTTCTGATACCTTTCCAGAAAAGATGTTGAGGTAAAAATGCTGATTATATATACTTGGTTGGTCTGTACACCTTAAGGAAAGCATAGCTTATTCTTTGGCTACCAGCACTGAAAAAGCAATGGATTTAGTGACTTAGCTGATACTGTAGAATGTGTCATGTTTCCAGCAAACTATAGTGTGTTGCCATCATGTTGGAGGTGAATGCCTAGGAGAATGCCTTGGGGAAGGCACTGCTGGGACCAAAACATGGCTACTGACTGTCTTGCCTTATTGTTTTCTTGGAGTGCAGGAGAGCTTGTAACTGTCTGCATTTTGTTATTGATATTTCTGGCTGATTAAATTTTACCATATATCTGATGGGTTTAATAAAAACAATACGTTTCTTTGGATAAAGTGAAGGAGATCAGTTAACTATTTGTGCAGAAATCCAGAATCAACAATGGACTTTGTGAAATGCAAATCTGTCAAAACAAGGCTGCCTGGTAGTCATTAGTTAAGTTAATCCAAATATGACCACTCGATCTAATTCAAAATATACACTGAATTCTCCTTTGAATGTATTTTTCTTAGATTAGCTGACATTTACTTTAAAGTACCTGCACTTTGGTTAAAGTACTTGCACTTGAACTTACAATATTGCTTGAAGCGAGTGTTACTTTTGCAAAGGGTGCAATGGAGTGGGAAGCTATCAATGACTGAGCGCATGTGTGATGCAGTTGTCCAAGGTTGTCGTTTTCATTGTTATTTGCTGGTCTCGTAGACAAGGGCCTGTTCTGTCTGTTTCCCTGACAACCAATTATGCAGGGGCACTTTCTAAATGATAAATAAAGCTCACTCTTCATGTGCCACGTTTTCCGCCCCAAAGAGGCTGGAACTCGTTTTTTCTAATGTCCACCATCTCTGCAGAGAAGCCATGTCTCTCCATATCTTTTCTGTACGTTGGTCTACATGACCTATAAGCATGGTTGGGTGTGGGTCCATCGGCGTCTGACCAGTATGGAATATTTACACAACTGGGAGTGCCAATCACTATATCAATATAAATGCATTTCCCCTCACATGTTAGTCATGCTATAAGGCCTGAGAATTTACTGACTGCCCCCACTAGCGTCTTTTTCCATGACTGTTAGCGTAACATCCCTCTGGTACGTGCAGCAGGACCTGCTTCCTCATACTGCAGACATGTATAGCCACTTTAGCTATTGACCAGAACAGTGTGACGGGCTGCCTCTAAAAGGACTCCTTTCACAGTTATGCAACATAGTGGGAAGCAGTAAGTCTGACTCGGACTGTGACTCCTGTGGCTACTGTTTAAATGGATAGAATCCAAGCTATGTTATTCTGCCTGGATGCTGACATTGGTTGAACTAATTAATATAGTAATACACAGTGAGCTCCATAATGTTTGGGTAAAACAAATAGTTTTTCTTGATTTGGTGCTGTACTCCACAATTTTAGATTTGTTATCAGAAAATTCACATGTGGTTCAAGTGCACATTCTCAGCTTTTATTTTTGGGGACTTTTTACACACCATGTAGAAATTGCTGCACTTTTATACATAGCAACCCCCCACCTCCTTTGGGACATATTAATGTTATGTAAATGAAAGTAGACATGCTTAGTACTTTGTCATATCTCCATTGCATGCAATGACTACTTGAAGTGTGTAACCATAGACATCACCAGGTACTGAGTATCTTCTCTGGTGATGCTCTGCCAGGCCTGTACTGCAGCCATCTTCTGCTCCTGCTTGTTTCTGGGGATAGTTGCCTTAAGTTTTCTCTTCCACATATGAAACACATGTTCAGTTGCTTTCAGTTCAGGTGAATTACTCAGTCAGTCAAGAATTTTCCTGTTTTTGCCTTTGAAAAAATAATTTGTAGCTTTGGCAGCATGTCTGGGATCATTTTACATGCTGTAGGATGAAGCACCGTCCAATGAGTTTGGAGGGATTTGCTTGAAATTAAGCTGATAAGATGCTTATGTACAGAATTCATTCTGCTGCTGCTATCAGCAGCTGCAACATCATCAGTGAAGACATGTGAGCCAGTACTTGTGGCAGCCATACATGCCCAAACCATAACACCCCACCACATTTCACAGTTTGGATCTTGGGCCTCCACAGTTTGCTCTTGCCATCAGTGTGATACAAGTGAATCTTGGTCTCATCTGTCCACAAGACATTTTTCTGGAACTATGCAGGCTCATTTACACTTCTTAGAAAACTGTACCGTGGCTATCCTGTTTTTGTGGCCAACTAGTGTTATGTAGCTTGCAGAGTAGCCTCTGTAGTTCTGTTCTTAAAATATTCTGCTGGCATTAGTCACTGACAGGTCCAACCCTGCCTCCTGAAGAGTGGACAGATGTTTGGTGGTTTTTCTTCATTATGGTGAGAATTATTCGGTCATCAACTGTAGAGGTCTTCCTTGGGCTACCAGGCCCTTTTACGATGTCTGAGCTCAACAGGGCTCTATTTGTTCTTGATGACGTTTCAAACCGTTGATTTGAGTGAGGCTAAGGTTTGGTGTATGTCTTTTTCTGTCTTCTCAACCTCATAATTGCTTCCTTGACTTTCACTGGCACAACTCTAGTCCTCATGTTGACAAATGACAATAGCAGACTCTAAAGGCAATCAAAAGTCTGGAATCAGAACTAGAATCTCTTATACCTGCTCTGTTATACCTGTATTAAGGAAGCAATTGGACACAGAAACCTGGCTGATCAGAAACACTTTGAATTCATTAGTTCCAAACATTATGGTTGACAATTTCTTAACATTTATCTTTGTTTCAGTGCTTTGTCCTTTTTCACAAGCAGCATGTCTTTATATAGGCTGAAATTCTCAAAAAAGAAATGACCAAGAGTGTCAAGAGTGTTTCATCGAAGGCATCAAAGAGGACCAGTACAAGTTGAAGTAAAAGATATAACAGGCAATGGGTGGAAAAGGATGAAAATTTGAAAGACATCCCATTTTTTGTTATTTTGGTTGTGTACTCTAGCACTTTTGAGTGTGTGTGTGTGTGCACGCGTGTCTGTCTGTCTGTCCCTCATATGTGATAATTGTGTTTACAGGAGTAGAAAAACTTATAGCGTACAGCAGAGAATAACTGATCACTTTTGCAGCACTAATCCACTAAACTTCCTTAAAAAGCTTATGGTTGTTTAGGGACTCTGAATGGAATTTTTGCTTAATTCATTCTCACAGCCTTAGGACAACATGGGATTTTACAGAATTGTGACATGGCTTTGTTGACGGCTTTGTTGATTGAACATGTCACCAGTAATGCTAATTTTCAGCACCGGTTTTACACATGATCAAGCCATAACAGTTAATCAGTGTTGTCACAGTTTGAGATTATGAGGCGCTGCTTGATTTGCACTGTCAAAATTTGTGACTTTGCTCTGTGAAGCAGCTTCTGACAAAACAAACGAACAAACAAACAAACAAAAATAACAGAAAGGAAGGATACAGGGGTCTTCAGCCAAGGGAGCCTGGTCTTGGTTGCTAAGCCTCTGACCTGGTGTCACTCAGTTTTCCTCCTGCTGGTGATTTGCACTATGCGGGCGATGGCGGCTGTTGCAGAAGTGGACTCCGCACCAGCCGCAGATAGCCATCAGCGCTGAGAACGGAAATTGTGAAATGATGGCTTCCATCTTCTCCACAGAGCTGTTTTCCCATTTAAATCTCATAGCAAGCGAGACATAGTCCTAAGGGAAAAGGGGCTTGCCCATCAATAAACACAGACCTGTTTATCAATAAGGGGTGAAGTATTCTGCCTCTCTTTCTTTCAGCTACAGTGCAGGGACGTTAATTGAGGGGATTTCCAAAAGGCGATTATTTTGCAAGTACAAATATTGCGAGATCCAAAGATTGGTTTTCCATTATGCCCCCCCGCCCCCCCGGTGACTGGCATTGATTCATTTGTTCGTGAGACGCTCGGGAATCGTGAGTTAATCGCATTTTGTGGAGGCACATCTCCGGGCTGGGCGATTCGCAGGGAAAGTTCAATTTTCTGCGACGTTTCCTCCCCTGACAGGCTGATAGAATTGGCCCACCCTGGTCCCCAGAGCGATGCCCTGCTGGCAGTATTGGGCTTTTGTCGGGAGGGGGGTTATGGGAGCCTTTTCTCTGTATTGGTGGATTGCCTTTTAGACTTCTTCCTCCATGAGCAGTTTGTTTCTCCAGGCTTCTGAGGTACCTGTGCTGTTTCTGAAAGCACAAACTTGCTGAATCTGAAGAGAGATGTCCATGTTTACCCTCCTGTGATCTTAGAATGCTCATATCCCACTGAAGCATAAAAAATCATTAACAGACCACTAGAATGGAGCGATGGTAGGGATCTGAGGACTGGGGTCCTGGTTGACTGTACCCACTTGAGCCCCTCAGATGTTTATCATCTTTTACCCTTTCCTTCACCATGGTTGCAGTGAATATATTTGTTGCGATGTGCATAAAATCAAGATATTAACATCTGCATGATGCAAAGAAACTCGAGAGTACTTTAGAGAAAGTTTGATTGTTTTCCATTCTGAAATAGTCTTTCAGAGCCAACGCAAGAGCCTTGTTCACCTGTCATCAACCTGTCAGCACATAACCTTTCTCAGCTCTCTTTGTGGCCTCAATGCTCCCAGAGGTCAGGGAGGAAGAAATATTCTGGGTAAGTGTGATATCATCCAAAATTAACGACAGGCGAATGCAGCTAGCTTTTGACAGGTGGACAGCTATAACGCATTTCTTCGATGAAAAGGACAATTTCAGCAGACCATGCAAGGATAGTCCTGTCAGCATTATTTAGTTTTCTTGCAGAGCAGTTCATTCCAGTACAATGCTGTTTTGCCTGTGTTTATTCGGCTCATCTTTCATTCCTCTCCATCTGCCTGTGTGCTTTAATGCGATAACATTAAGTGCATGACTGCTCCATTTGGATATTGTGTTTTAGGCAAGCAGGAGTGCAGAGTAAGCCAACACTGACATGCAGTAATAATTCCTGCTGTGCAATTTTGATTAATTGACTTACTGATGTGAATGGTGAACTAAAAAAACGGCATGATTCAGCACAATTAAGTCTTTTATAGAGTCATACTTTTATAGAAAGATGCATTTGTATTGTTGCATGTATCATACAACATGGTATCTTTTCTCTAGGTGTGAGACCTATGGATGCTTGGGCCACCTGTTGAACTTTTTGAAATATAACCTAGTCCTACTCTATGTTTGAATTGAAATTGGTTGGTTTTTTCCGAGTGCAAAGCAAATCATGGGGGGAAATGAATCATTTTGTGTAATTTTTTTTTCAAACCCCTGTTTTGGCCCAAACTGGAGTGTGTTATATTTCTCCAGTATAAGGAGATAGCAGATCTGCTGACAGATAGCTCACAGAACGTTATCACCAGCGATGTCTTGTGAACCCTGTAGTGGGTGGTGTTATGTGCTGTCAAACCAGACAAGACTTTGGTCTCTTTTTCAAATGTTCTAAGTTATGAGGCGCTGATAACACGTAGCCACCCACATTTTGGGATTCATTAATTTTTGGGATTCTACCACTCTACCAGTATGAAGTAGAAAAGAGCATGTGATGTTCCACTACAGAAGAGAAGGAGGACAACAGTGGAGAATGTGTTGAGGCATGTGGGTGGGGGGGTTGTGACATGGTGTGAACGTAACACAGAGCAGCACAGTTTGTTGTCTCTGCTGTAGAACGGTAACTGCAGGGCAAGGGGAGCACGGCATGGCAGGTACAGAATGTTTTCTCTTTCTTGACTTTGGCCGAATGTGAACAGGCAGGCTCTGTAAACTCCCGGAAGGTGATTCCACCCGGTGTCTCGCTGAGTGTGATTCTACATTCTTTTTGACAAATTTTCACATGAAATTGCGTTTCTGCCGCTCGGTGCCGCCCGCTGCCCGCCGGTGGCCCGGCCGGCCCCCGGCGAGCTCTCCACATTGGCCCCGACGGTGCTGTGCTCTTCTGGGATGTGGCATCCTGTCGGGGAGAGCGTGCCGCAGTCGGCCCCATGGCGACCGCGCGGCTCAGCGCGCAGCGGGGTCCGGGAGAGGCCGCCGCGGCGAGCGTGTCAGAGCATGTCACAGACGAGCCGCGGTGTGGCAGAGAAGCAGTGCGGTGCCATCTTACCGAGGAAACACCACAGCTGGCCTCCAGGGTTCACAGAGTCAGGCTTCGTAGGGGTCGGAAGTGACCACATTTGCTGCATGAACACTACATACTTACACACTCGCTCTGTGCGATAAATGCTGCCAAACAATGATCTGTAGAAACAATGGAACAGTTGACACTGAAAGCCAAACCAAGATATTCAACCCAAAAACATAGAGGGATACAGCAGGCATCGGTGAGGGAAACATGCTGATGGTGCATTCCAGGCTGGGTGGTTAGGCTTTGCAATGCTTACTTGCTTCCATCTGCAAAGGATCTGAATAGCAGCTGACAGACCAGCTGACCGCTGTTTTACTTACGCACGAAACTTACGCATGAGTTTGGAGGCCGAAATAAAGGAGAAATTACCCTTGGCTTGTCAAGTCAGTGAGGAGAGACAAGGAAATCTCTCAGAGTCTAATTATAGAACAGTCTCATTAGATGGAACTAGTTACCTTTACAATGTCCCTGCATAGTAATATATTAAGAACACCTTTTGCACTCAGAAATTGTCACAGTTCATTGGTGACCAGCCCGGGGGTATCCTCTCGCATCACAACCTTTGAATGGCAGTCAAACACACGAGAGACGGGCTAAAATCTCAATATATTACCAAAGGCTTCCACCCCACAACCCTGCCCATCTACAGCTGCCTGTCTTAACCTGCCAGGAGCCCAGTCTCATTCACACAGTGCCCGTGGCAGTGCTCCTGGAGGGGTTGCTGTGATGTCACAGCTCTTTGTGAGTTGGACACCGGGAGGCCTCTTCTGTTTTTGGTTAAAACCCAAGACTGGGGTCTCAGTGGAGAACTGCTGAGACTGATGACCTCACTGTTTTACTGTGAATTTTCCTTCATGACTATTTTTACAAGGAAGCATATCAAACATGCTTATGGAGGACAGGAAGGGAACTTCAGAAAGGGTCCAGCCAGGAACAGGATAACCAGTGAGAAATATGCGTCTTGTTCTGTCATCCATTTGAAATCCTTCACCTTCCTGGAGCAAGACTGCCCACAAACCAGTTTTCAGCGAGAAAGGGAGATATGTGAGGAGGAGTTATTTAAAGATGACCTCATAATGAAAATATGACCTTCTGTCAGAAAAGAAAAAAGGAGGTACAATTAATATAGCTAGGTATTAAAAATGAATGTGGTCCAATCTGGGCCACCCCTGCAGCAATTCTCGCCTTCTTTGGTCGAGTTTTCAGACCCGTTAAATATTTCATCCTTTTTAATAGGCGGAGAGCATCAATAAATTAATCAAGCGACATTGATTTAGTACTTCCCCTTATTAGTTCCTGTTTCTCTCGACCCCAGAGAAAGTCCATTTCCAAAGCACATTCCTCTTCCTCTTTCACTCTAATTTCAAATTAAGCCCCTACTCATAAAACACTAATGAGTAGAGACTTTATTGGGAAAAAAAATCCTGAAAAAATACCATTAATTACAAAAGATAAATTTGCTAATATAAATTACTCAGATTTTGTATTTGTCATTGGAATGGAGAGCATTCACCTCAGAATGCTTTATCACCACCGCAAAAAAATGAAATAGAATAAAATTAATCAATGAACTGCAGTGCAGAATTTCAATTAGAGGACTGTTGTATGTTATCTGCATCATTTGCTTAGCAGATAACCCCACATAGGTGACCACTCACTGTGTACGTAGCTTTCAATCTGACACGATCCCTCGATCCAGCTCTGTGCTCACTGGAGCTTTGTTGAAAATGCTTTTCTCAAGACGGTGGCCCCCCTGGGGATCCAGCCCCCACACGCGGCACCTCAGCCGCTAGGCTACGCTGTCATCCCAATTACAGTTACACTCGGTGCTCCACAGCCTCTTTCGCAGCACTGCAGCTCAGGCCACTGGGAACCAGTCTGGACTGTCAGTTCAGGTCAGAGACTCTCTGCTGAAGTGCATAGTTTTTTACCGCACTCTGCGGTCCTTGGGGAAAGAGAACCTTTTCAACAGCCAGGCACCTTTGTGTTGGCTTCACGGTGGCACGCTCCTATCTGGTAGAATACAGCGTTGTCCCACAAGCTCCACTTTTACCTTCCAAGAATAAAGCAGTGCAATTAAAAGCCATTTCCCAAGACTGTTAAGTCTGTGATTGGCTGATTTGTTGCATGTTAGCTTTTGCCCTTTTGCTGTTCGCTCTTTGCAGTGCTTGGCCCTGCTTGTGGTGGTGTGCCACAAAAATTGTTCAGTAATGTCAATTAAACTGTGCAGTTGAGAAAGTCTTGAGAAAATCACCATAGTTGAGTGTGTCTGTCATCTATAGCGTAGCAGTGGTTTTCTTGTTTCTGTTCTGATTATTAGGTTCGCTGGCATTGTACAGTTACAAGGGACCTCTAGTGGGTCCAGCGACTCACTTTTGGTGGAAGGTAAAGAAAAGCAAATAAAAAAGGAATAAAATGCAGGTATAATGACACTGCTTCCTTTGGTCAACCCAAACCCTAACCCTTACCCTAATCCTGCATTTTCCCACCATTTTCAGTTGCCAAGAGCGAAGAGCGATGGGGAAACACAACAGCAAGCTCGCCCCCGAGGTCCTGGACGACTTGACCAAGAGCACGGAGTTCAACGAAGCCGAGCTGAAGCAGTGGTACAAGGGCTTCCTGAAGGACTGCCCCACGGGCATCCTCAACCTGGAGGAGTTCCAGCAGCTGTACGTCAAGGTGAGCAGCCCTGGAAAAAGCCCCGATGAGAAGCACACGGGCCGTTTGACTCGTACGTAGTTCGAGTCAAAGGTGCTACGGAAAAAAAAACCGCTCAAACGCGTTCGTGTTTCGGAGAAAATCAAATTTCACAGTATCACAGAGGGGGTAGTCAGGCACTCAGCCTTCTCTTCAGTCTCAGAGCAAGAGGGCGGGAGCCAGCCTATCCAATTCACTGAAACCCTAACAACGAATCAAATTAGCCCATTGGGTGACATTGTAGAAGGTCGAATAATACCTCTAGCAAGTCCATACATTAACCCGGGGTGACCGACAAACTGATTGCAAATGAATTCAGTGGATAAAGTCGTCTGCTTGCTCAGCACTCCCTCAGAACTACCTGATGGGAACCTGCTGTTTGATTACTCGTGTTTTCGAAAGCTTCTGTCTTTTGACAAATTAGCGCATCACAGCCTGCCTGTAGTGTGAGCCCTGTGGGCTATCGGCTCTGTCTTTCTTTCTCCCAGTTCTTCCCGTACGGCGACGCCTCCAAGTTTGCTCAGCACGCCTTCCGGACGTTCGACAAGAACGGGGACGGCACCATCGACTTCCGGGAGTTCATCTGCGCCCTGTCCATCACCTCCCGCGGGAGCTTCGAGCAGAAGCTCAACTGGGCCTTCAACATGTACGACCTGGACGGTGACGGGAAGATCACGCGCATGGAGATGCTGGAGATCATCGAGGTGAGGCTAGCGCTCCGTGTGTGTGTGGAAATGGGTGTGTGTGTGTGTGTGTGCGCGTGCTTGCACGTGTGTGGGGGGTGAATGTGTTTATATTTGTTTGTTTGAGGTTTTAAAATAATTTTTGAGACATACTCTGTGCAAATCATACTAACAGTGGAATACAATATAATAATAATAATAATAATAATAATAATAAATAAATGAATAAATAAATCTTAGTGAGTCAGAGTACAGCACTTTTTGATGCAATTTGATGATAACCTGTTGGGCTGTATAAAAACTGCAGATCTGACATAGGACGGTCTACCTCTGGACAGACTCACCCCTCTCCTCTCACCCCCACCTCCTCTGTGTTCCCCCAGGCAATCTACAAGATGGTGGGCACGGTGATTATGATGCGAATGAATGAGGATGGCCTGACCCCTCAGCAGCGTGTGGACAAGATCTTCAGCAAGATGGACAAAGACCACAACGACGAGATCACACTGGAGGAGTTCAAGGAAGCAGCCAAGAGCGATCCCTCTATCGTCCTGCTACTCCAGTGCGACATGCAGAAGTAGGGGTGCGAGGAACGGGTGGGGTGGGGGGTGGAGGTGAGGGAGAGGAAACTCCCTAGGAAGGAGAAATGGAGGGAGGGAAAAGAGATGGGAGAGATGGAGATAGAAATAGAGGGAGGAGAGTGGACAACAGGAAAGGGGAAATATAGAGGGAAAGAGAGAGAGAAGGGGAGAGGAAGATGTGTGTGTTGGGGGGTGGGGGGTGGGTGGAGGTGTATTGGGGGTTGGAGGGGTCTTTTAACGTGGTACCTTTAATCTAGCTGTCAGGTTGTGAATAGAGCTAAATCTGCAGGGTTTTAACTGTCTGGGCTAGACACCAAGTCTGACCACATTATAAAACCTATTTTGAGCTTATGAATTATTTAAAGAGGGCATCATTTTCCCAGGACGCACGGCTCCTGTCAAATGCGCTTACATTTGAATTATCAGGTCCCTTTTTGTATACAGTATTTAGACATTTGTGTAAATGAATCTGCTTCAAATTCATATGCCACAATCTTTTGCTGCCATATCCAATTGCAGTCAACATTAAGGTGACAGTTGTCCTCAAAATTCATCAAGAATAGTTTCAAAGACAAGAAAAATGAAATAGAATTAATGAAAATGTGAGCATTTTATTCAGTATAAAAAATCTGATTGGCTGCTGTAAAATATGTCCCTTTTTCTGATGAGCAATTCTTCTTTTTCTCTTGCTATTTGTTTTCTTTGCTCTCATACTGGTCCAAGCCCCTGACAAATGTCAGACCAGCCTCTCGCTTCAGCAATCTGACAGCTAGTGGAAAAACATCAGTGCTAACTTTTCCTGAACAAAAATCAATTTGCGAGAGGAATAGATAAAAATAACCGTGAATGATTTTTGTGATCTCGGAATTTCCGAATGGTGTCCCACTGTGAATGCTAATATTCTCAATCCAAGCGCGCACACACACACACACGCGTGCGCACACACGCACATGCGCAAACACACTCTCTCTCTCTTACATACACACTATGAACTACTTTGTTATCATGCAATAAGAGCAGGAAAACAAATTGCAATACAAATGGAAAAATAATAATCCTGTAGTTGGCTGAAGTTCAAAAGATAAATATGAAAGAAGCTTTAGATACCGCAAGGCATGTAGGCTATACTGCAAGCATAAGAGTGAAGGATGTATGCAAAAAGCAGTTTAAAAACAGAACCAGATTCCCCCATTAAAAGCGGGAACTGCATTTACAAATGAAGAGGTTGCCCTTTATCAGAATATTCCTTCACTTGTCGGAGAAAACAAAACAGCAGTTACACTTTACTAAAGTAAAAATGTACATGGTAATAACAGTAAATATGAATATATGTAAATGTTACACGTAATTCACATTGTTTTCATAGAGCTGCAGAGCTGTAATAGTCTGCGTATGGACATGTATAAATACACAGCCGTGAGCTGCGTGCGTGTGTGTGCTCGTGCACTGTCAGCTGAACTGAAATGTCATTAAGGGTCTTGTTATAATTGCTTGAGATTCAAGTGTACAAATCACATACTGCTATACAAAGTGCTGAAGAACAACAACTCTCGTAGCTTTTGCGGTCTCCCGTGCGGTGCGATGTGTATATCAAACCGTTTCCATTACGGGTTGTGTCGTCGCGTTGGGTTTCGATGTCGTTTTACTTCTCATTTTTCCAGTCAAAGATGTCCTGTTGGCATTCTTCTCCTGAGGCTTTTAGTATTTATGATAGCAAGGGATTTCAACATCACGCTGCATCTTTTTACTCAGTCGGTTGTCAACTGAATACTTTTAAGGAATAGCTTTGATGTCTAAGCTAATTAAACACATTTTCTTTTTTTCTGAAATGTAAATGGGGCATTTTAGGTTCGATTAGGAATTTAACGCCTTATAGCTCACCTGCACAGAGATCAAGAGTAAATTCAGTTCTGTACCGCTTCACTACTGATTGAGCTTGATGTTGTACTACCACCTAGTGGCAGAAAGCAGTAACTGGCTTTGTTCTACCTCCCATGCCAGCTGTCATCTGTTTCCATTGAAATGGAGGGCAAACCAGACTAGCTCCAGAACGGAGCAAAGAATATATTTATAGGAAATCCCTACCTACCCACTCCCTTTTTTTTTTTGAGAAAATGCTTTTAAGATGGTTTCTTGATCATTTGAAGCAAGTAACACTTGAAATTATCTAGCAAGACATTGCACAACAAAGAGAGCAGTGTTTGTGCTGGTGTTCACTTTCAGGAACTGTGCTGATCTCAGTGATTTATGTTGACAGACACACTCATACAGTACTCTGTGGTGCACACCACAGATATCTACATGATTTATACAGCTATGTACTTGGTTGATGTTTAGTGATTGCTAACCAGCATGCTAATAATAATAATAATAATCAGAACCATCAGCAGCATCATTTCTAGAGAACTTTCAATTCAAAGAAGCAAGTACCCTCAAGTGCTTTACAGTGGAATAACAAAGAACACAAACATTAACATCAGAAATATAAGATTCTTAAAAATACACCCAAAATCACATGTTGCTAATAATATATAAGAACAGATTGCATTTATTTATTAAGATTATTAAGTCTCTGTATATATGAAACACTTCCAGAGATAGCCAAAGGGAAGGTATTTTCACAGGCAATGTGTCTGTAGAGGCAACAACTACTTTGACTTGGTCTGTAAAAATCCCAGTTCAAGACGCAATGCTGACACGGGTCAAATGGTCAAAGTAATTCAAACATTATATTTACATTATTTGTTTGCTTAAACTGAACAATTACTATTGACATTCAGATTAAGTACCTTACTCAATGGTCTAACTGCTGTGTCTCACCTGGGGTTTGAACGTGCAGCCACCCCCAGCCCTTGCATGGCCCTGTTGAAAGTAAGGGGATGGGTACTCAGAAAACTACTACTGCTGCTGAATTCACATTAGAACTGCAGTGTTGCTAGAAATATAGTGCTTGTGTGAATCATTATCACGGCATCAAAAACTAACACAATTTCATGTGAAGCTGGGAGGAAAAACAGAAAATCTATCTATCTATCTATCTATCTATCTATCTTATATTACTATCTATCGTATATTACATATACTTGTATTATATACAGTACAGGCCAAAATGATTAGGCCACATGTGGTAAAAAAAACAAAAAACACTTTAGGTATGGAATAATTCGGTATGGAATTTACCTTACAGGCCAGAGATTTAAAAGAAAACTTAAGGTAGATATCTTTGTATGTTATTGTGGGTAGAAATAGAATAAAAATATTTGTACATTGGTCCGCTATTCAACAAATGCACCTAAATTTACTGAATTCTTCACTATCAAAGGTTTAAAAAAAATAAATAAACCACAGGTGGCCTAATACTTTTTGCCTGTACTATATACAGTATATATATATATATATTATTTTTTTTACCATCTCCCAATTTTTCATGTACTATTGTGTACCACCATATTCTGTAGCTATTAGTCATATTGATCGTGTGTGTGTGTGTATGTGTGTGTTTCTTAGATATTATGTTTCTAAGAACCTATTAAGAATGAAAATAGAAGGGATTTTCTGCAAAATTAAAAGACGATACTTGAAAGACGACACTTGGCAACTATTATGAACAAAACGCTTTTCATCAAAGATGCATGCTGTTCTAAAGCTGTTAGTTGAAAAAGCAGATAATTTCTAAATGTAGGCTACATGCTGGTATGACAACATTATTGATATGCTTCAGGGTTTGAAGTGTGAGGATTTACTTTCTGAAAATGGTTTCATGATTTGTGTGAAACGGTCACAAGCAATACTGTTTCACACAAAGGGAAATGTGTAGAATACACTACATACTATAATCTATTTAAATATTAATATAACAGATATAAACTGAGCATCAAGTTGTCCAAACATAGATGTCTGGCTTAGGCAACTTTTTTTAAAATCAATTTTATCACTTAAATGTAAAAATACAGCAGGATCTCAAGCTGTCAATAAACACTTTCCCTTGTGTGCAGGTCCCACTTTTTCAACTGAAAAATAGACCCATCTCCCTCATTTCTTTCACCCTGTGGTGGACAAACAAGGCTGCAAATGTCTTAGAAAATCAATAGAAGAAGATTCGACCTTGGTCTACACCTCTGGGACCAACAGGTCTCGCCTTAGTAAATTCAGTCTAATGCATTTTCTGTGTGTTTTCCATGGCCCCCACACATTACAGAGGGTAGGTGTGTCCGCTTCTAGCCTGTATCCGCTGACAGAATAACTGGGCCAGGGTTTGGAAGAGGTGGGTATAGACAAAATGGTGGCTACAGCATTCTTGGTCGTTGGTACCATGAATTGCATAAATTGAACAATTTATAATGAAGATCAATGTGCCAAAGACGTTATGTGATGGAGGGTTTAAATTGCCACAATAAACTTCTCCCAACAGAAAAGAAATGTTTATTAGATATGATAAAACAGGAAATCCCAAATAAGAAACATTGATATACTGTATGTTAAAATATTCAGTATATAATACTAAACCTATTATACAGTATAAGCAATCACATGCATATATGACAGGATATATGTTATGCTGTATATTTTACAGTATATCCTATAATATGTGCATAATATCACATATGAAAATGGGGATTAATACATGTACTTTACATAAGTACAACATATGCTGTATATTTTAACATTCATAGCATATTCAATACATTTTATTTAATTATTGTAATATATATTACAGAACCTTTTCAAGAGTGTACTATTGGTGGCAAAGGGAACTGTCTACCCCCTGAAAAATCAATATATATATAATTCTATATATGAATTCTATATATAATTATTAATCACTAATAATTAAAGTAAAAGGAGAGAAAACATTTGTGCTCAAAGTTTGTGCAATATGATCCTGTTTTGCATTGTTTATGTGCTGTGAATGTCTATTTTTATGACTTACAAGGATAACTACTTATAGTTCATTCGTTCAATATTGTACGGCTCTTAGAACAAAGAGATGTGTAATTATTTTTAATACATAGAGAATAAAACACATGGATGTCCATCAAATGAGCTGGAGTTGTTTCTTATTTCTCTTTCACTGAAGTGGCATCACATGGTACATTTTGAGACTTTGTGTACCCAAGATGCATACAAGTCCTGTAGACCCACAAGACCCATATGAACATCAACACTCAAATAAACACTGAATATTTTGCTTTACACTTGCAGTCGTGATTCGCGAATCACTGGCGAGAGGATGAGCAATCTTGTTGCCATGGAAATGGGACTGGACATGGACCAGGGCAGACAGATTCTGGTGTCATATGAATAAGGGCGACAGATTCCACTGATGAAGACAAATCCATCCACGTGGATGACTAACCAGGGTCAACTAAGCGACTAGGTACGCAGAAAAAAAAATCAAGTAATGGTAACTGTAGCAAGGCTCATTCGTAAACAATGGAATTATGGCATTTGAGTTCGTATTGTTTGACATTCTTAGACATTTTCATTTTTGCCAGCAGTTCAATATTAAGGTTTAATTTGAATTAAAAAATGTTTTTAATTGACTAAATTCAGGCAAAGGTGAAATCAGTTGGGTCGTCACAGTTAGTGTGGACACCTGATCACTGAATCTAAACATCATTTGTGGGTAAAAAAAAAAAAAAGCAAGCAAATGGCAATGAGCCAAAACTGCCTTGTTTTTGTAAACCCCTTGTCTGTGATGTCATCCACAAGACATTGCAATCCTCACGACTTGAGAGTCTTGCAGAGCACCGAAGTACAAAGCAAGATTGTTTTAGACAGGACTTTGTTCCAAAACAATTTAACTGAGTGGATGAATATATGAGTTTGCAATGAAGGTTGAGGGGACCTTTAGATTTAATCATTGCAGCACCTGTTTTTAGCACACACACACTCTTATATCATTAATGTTGCTATTCTGGGTTGACAGCTGGGTTTCTTACACAGAGAGGGGAAAATGAGCCGTGGGAAAAAGGCTTTGAGTATGACTCTAACGGCTTTGCCACATGGCCGGCTGAGAACCTGGTTAAACTGCTGACCGATCATCTGCTGGTCAATTCCACAATTGGTCACGCTGCCAGATTTACCCTCCGTGGCCAGCAGGGGGCAACGTGAGCACCAAACGCTGTCCTCAATTTTCCCGCTGTACTGTGGCCAAAGCCGGAAACTCGCAGCAACCAATGAGTGCGGAGATGCTGGTGACTGAAGAGGGAGTCAAAGCGCTGCTTAGCAACTGGTCCTCACCCCCCTCCACAATCCTATTATAGGGGGTGGGGTGAGGGGGAGAGAGCGAACAGAGAGCCCTGCTCACGGACATGAGATGGATGCAGAGAAGCACAGAAAACATTGATGAAGAACACAAAGGGTCCCATTATGTCCTAATGCAGCAGCAGCCAGTATCACACTAAGCATGCTTTACCAGGCCAGGCATAGCAATGCTTTTTGTTTAAAGCCATGCCAAAGAGGAAAACAATAGCAGTTTGGACCTAATAGGTTTAATAATGCACCAAACTAGCAAACTGCTTACCTCCCAGACCAAACAAATAGCCAAATACCTTCATGCCTGCAGCCTTTAAATTGCAACAAATCAGCAGCCAAAAAGATGACTCATGGTGCAAAAATTATTTGATATTCTTTGATGTTCCTTCAATTAAAATAAATACCAATGCTGAAGTATCTGCATGCAGCTTCTACCCATTCAAAATATTTATGTGTGTTCAGCAAAGCCTGAGCTAACCGCTCACGTGTAAAACATACAGTGGAAAGAGGAGCAGGCATCTCTGTTCAGTGTAACCTGAAGCCCGTTCTGTCAACTGGCCTTTGGCGTGAATAATGAATTGCGACCCCTCCACTGCAGCAGTCTGAGAGAGCCGGCCCCCAGGGCGAGAGCGCCCCTGTCATTGGCTGAGAAACACCGTCACTAGCGTGTGGGCTCCGCCCAGCAGGGGGACCCAGCGAAGGGTTAAAAACCGTGGACAGACTGCCGATTGGTTGGCTGCCTGAAAGAAAGGGGGAGAGAAAGACAGAGAGGGAGCGAGAGAGTGAGAGCCAGAGAGAGAAAGGCGGAGAGAGAGAGAGAGAGAGAGCAAGAGAAACAAAAAAACCTCGCACAGCGGCAGTAGGAAGCAGACTGCAGTGCTCCCGGCTGAGGGGAGCGCACGGCGAATAGGATCAGACTGAGGCTGAGCGTCTCCCCGCCCCCTCATCGCTCCACGACGGCGTGAGTCCGTGCGGGATTCGCAGAGAGCTGCAGAGGGCACAGCCCGGGCGCTCGGGGGCTGCGGGCAGTGCGTGAGGGAGACCAGAGGGTGCGTTTGTCGGACGCGGCGTCGGGGAGGCGGACGGCGAACGAGGTCTCAGATCCGGTTCATGAAGAAGAGGAGGCGGGATGAGTGTGGACCCTGGGCAGGACACGGGAGCCGCCGCTTCCACCGCCAACGCCACTAATGGGGACAGCAAGGCCTCCTGGGAGGACCCTAAGGATCTCTATGATCACATGGGGCCCATCAAGAAACCCAAACCGGTGAGTTGGACTCAATCCATGCCTTGCCATTTTCCCCTCTCTCACTGGCTCATCTGTCACTGCCCGCTTCAATTCCCTCCTTTCTCTGGTTCACCCCCTCCCCTGACCCGGTGTGATGGGAGGGGTCTTTCTTGCCCACTCTTTCTCTCTCTCTCTCTTTCTCTTGCTCTGATTCCCAAGGGCTGATGAGGTCACGCTTGACATGTGGGGCATGCCCGATCGCGTGGTGTTTACATGGCGCACACGCGTGTGAAACGGCCATGCGTGCCGCTGTCAGTTCCCAGTTGTCACTGCATGTTTCCGACAGTCACTGGACGCCACCATTCACAACTGTGAAATGGCATGAAGAGCTGCAGTTCTCTAAAAGGGGGGTCTACGGGTTTCAGGACACGACAAAAAACATTCCCCGTGGCTTTGAGCTTTTTCTGCAAGGCAACTGGCCTCTGCATGTCCTAGTGTTCATAATCTCTTCCCTTGGAAACGGTCGTATCAGAGGGACTCTGCATAGGATTTCTAATGTAAAATGTGAACATCGTTAGGTAACAGCTATTAGTAGGGAGATAATTCTGTCTGAGCTCTAACAGGTGCAGCGAGCATTGGCTTATTCTGAGAGGTCTAATGCTCAGTAAATCCAATGTGGACAGGATAAAAGTATGGCAGATATGATTGCGTTTTGCTTCTCAATGAAAATGGTGAGGCAGGGGAGCTTTATGATAAGTAATGTAGGTTGCACAACAGTTGTATGTATGCAAATGAGTTTGTAAATTTGTATGTATGTGCGTGTACACGTGTGTATGCTTGTGTGCAAAAGGGACATTAACATTAGCACATTTCTATTACAAATTTAATATTTAAAGTATAATATTTTTCTGTTAATTTCTGCTCAATTTGTCATAAAAATACAAGTAAACGTGGAGGTAACTCAATCTTCCGGCGTTCCAGGCGGAAGGATTTTGCAATATTTAGATTATTAACAGTCAAAATTATTGTACTAGTTTTCAGGCGGTTAGTTCTATTTACTCACTAAGTTAGTAGACAGCAGGGGACGATGAGAGCGCCTTAATGTGATTTTCTTCCTGTTCCTTGTTCTTGTGCTTTCATGTCTGATGACATTACTATGTTAATGTGAGAGAAGACAGGCAGTTGCCTTCAAACAAACCTTTGAACACAAAAGTGAGGGTCTGTTCTAATTCTGCACAACACAAGCTGATAAACACCTTCTAGCAAAGGCCTCTGGTACCATAGTTTCAGGGTTCTGTATTTGTTTCCGAGCAGCACTGGTGTTTTTCCACCTATAAATACGTCCCAGCTCTTCTCTCACTGTACCTTCCCTTTCCCAGTAACCTCAAATCAACATCCACACAAATCAAGTTATTACCTTATCAATGCCAACAATTTTAGTAGACTTATCTAGGTGTCTAACAACCAGTAATCATGCAAAGGCTTTATGAAATCAGGGGTTGCTTACTGGAACAAAGGAGATAAGTTTTACCCTCAAGTTTAGAGATCAGTGGCTGGGCTACAAATTGACACAGCACAGGCCAGGGAGGTAGAGAATGATCGAGTGAGAAATATCACACATGTTTAGGGCCCATGGATTTGGTCATATGGTCAATTAGCACATTAGCAGATGAAATCAAGACTAAATTGTGCCAGATAAGGATCAGGACACGTTTCCTGTAGCGTTGCACCAACAGGGCTCCTCCAGTTAAGCGAGGGAATACTGGAATAAATGACTCACGCTCACGTGTGCATCAGATTTAGAACTCTCTCTTTCAGTTTCAGGGCAATGCAGAATGCCTTATCAACACTTCTTCTGTGGTGTCCTCAGCTCTCTATATTTCTTTTGCGAAAAAAACCCACTATGGTTTCTCACACTTTTGACAGAAGTCATACTTATTATGACTGTAATACTTATGATTTCAAAAAGTGCTACTACTTACAATTGGTTCCTTTGCCGCATACTCAAATTAAATTATTGATTGACATATGATGTCACTATCAACCAATAAAAAAGCCACTTGCTGACTGTCAAAATTGATGCAACTGTCCTTTTATGAAGGGGATGATGCGACGGGCCAGGAAGGTGGAGGGAGGCATTTTCTTTGTAAGTATCGTGAATGAGGAGAACCTGCTTGAATAAATCAATGTCTAACATCTAACTAACGTGTGACTTGGAGGCTTTAAAAATGCAAGCATGCTCTGGGAGCATGGGTTGCCTATTTGTGGATATCTGAATGCTTTTTAAAAACAACACATCTGTAAACATTATTTTTTGCACAGTACCCATTGCTGCAATTTATATGTATTTTTTCCGTAATATCACAAATGATTACCTTTGTTTTTCCATGCAACCCTCTCATTCAGTACTTTCAGACAATACAGATGAACTGCCCTTAGTCTGGAAGTCTTCTTTCAGTTTTTGATTCCATATCCCAAACATTTTCTTTTCATCAAAAATGATAGCTCACTGATGAAAAAAAATATTCACTAATGAAAAAGAAAACATTCAAATGACAATTTCCCAATTATGAGTTAAAAATAGTTGTCCACTGTCACACAAAAGACAGTTACACGATACGATCAAACGTATTTGGACACCCCTTGATCTGGGGCTGTTTTTTATGGTTTGGCCTAGGCTCCTTAGTTCCAGTGAAGGCACATCTTAATGCTACAGCATACAATCACATTCTGGACAATTGTGTTCTTCCCCAACAGTTTTGGGAAGGCCCTTTCCTGTTTCAGCGTGACAATGCCCTTGGGTACACAACGAGGTCCATGTAAAATGGTTTTGTCGAGAACAGTGTGGAAGACCTTAACTGGCCTGCACAGAGCCCTGACCTCAGCCCCATCCAACACCTTTGGGATTAATTGGAAAGCCAACTGTGAGCCAAGCCTAATCGTCCAATCAGTGCCTGACCTCACTAATGCTCTTCTGGCTGAATGGAAGCAAATCCCTGCAGCAATGCTCCAACATCTAGAATAAAGCCTTCCTAGAACAGTGGAGGTTGTTACAGCAGGAAAGGGCAGACCAACTCCATATTAATGCCCATAATTTTGGATGAGACGTTGGATGTCAGGTGTCCACATACTTTTGGCCATGTAGTGTACTTCATGCCAGTTGAATTAGTACATCTAGAGTTTAAATAAATAAAAATAAACACACGAATTAGCCTTAAATGCTTGCCCTTTAATTACTTACTACTCTTCACAGGAAAACCATTCTCACACTAGGAAGCTCACAGAAGTTTGCATTTGTAGGCAAAGGGGTAACATGTCATTGCAGGGTGACGTCTGGCTGGGAAGCTGAACCAGCACTAGAGGCACGTAGACCGGGTCTGTGCTGGCTGTTTGTGTCTCTGTGCTTGTGTGGCCTCCCGACACACATGGCTGACACTCTAGCTCCATTCTCCCGGTGGCAACCGAGTGCCTCTCTCGTCTAAAATTAGCCTCCTCAGTGTGTCCCGGAATGGGTGGGTGAAGCCGGGTGTCGGGCAGCCGGGCTGCCCCGTTTGGAATGTCGGAGCAGGCCCTGTTGATCCGCTCTGTGGGAACAGCAGGGTCTCGTCGCCCTGTCACATGCTTTAAACAGCACTACGCTGGACCACCGCCACCCCCACCCTAGACCCCCACAGTGTGCAGGAGCCACCAGGCTCTGCTCGGGCTGCGAATTACCTTATCGGTCAGGATCTGGTGTTTTTGGCCTGGAGTGTGTGTGGCTGACAGAGAGGGGAGAGACAACAGCATGAGCAAGAACAAGCTCTTGCTTCGCTAAGTAAAATGTTCAGCGTTAAATCAATCTTATAAAGTATGGATGATTCCCATTGTACTCACATGTACTCTGTTAGAGCTGAATGAACACTGAACATTTTACTGTGCAGGCTGCAAAGGAGCAGCAGTACTGGGGTCCTTCTGCATGCAAACCACAGCACAACATGGTGGGAAAGAATCAATGAAAGTGCAGGCTGAATAAAGAATATTATTGACAAACACTACTTGTTATGAAGGTTGACAGAGCACGTGGTCTACATGCCTACTGTGTTATATTTATTTAGCTGTACATAATGATAGTGAGGGGAGAGTAATGAGGTTTCACTCAGGTTAACCTGTTAATAGGCAGAACTATAATAAGGTTTTGATAACTGACTTGCTTGAACCAATCAAACCAACTGTTCTATCTGCAGCAAAACACAATTGGGTCAGCTCAGCGAATCACACTGACTAGCATGTGGTAGCTCTGCCCATTTTTGGATTCATGTAGCCTCACGCTGCCATGACTACATATGGACAGCTACACAGAGCGCAGCAGAGCTCTTCCCAGGAAGCAACCATAAAATTCAGCAACATCTGCCTCAAAACCTCCCCACAGCACCACCTCTGGTTGAGTTTAAACTCATTAACGAGTCAAATGGAAAGAAACAGCGACCACTGTTTGTTGCTAGAACTTGGCGGATGTTGAATAATGCTCCTGCAACTGCAAAGTCGTCTTAGTGGTCTCAAAATGACTGAGGGAAGCCAGAGAGGTGGTAGAGGGGTTAGTCCTCTGACTTTTCTCTCTCTCTGCATTTCTGCCCAGCCCAATCCGGAGAATGCTGTCACCATCGCCGTATCAACGCGGGTGCTCTTCCGCACGGAGACGGAACAGAAGATTTACGAACAGAGGGGTATTGAGGAGTACCTGAAGTATCAGGTGGAGCACGAAAATGAACCCTTTGCTCCTGGACCTGCCTTCCCTTTTGTCAAGGCAAGAGACACACACAGGCACGATTGTGAACTTTGTTGTCACTGTGCAATAGATGTTACTATGGTGCAATATCACTTTAATTCAGCCGATTGTCTTTAGAGTTATGTCCCGTTATGTATCCATGTTTTCATATATATAATGTACGCCTTTTAAACTGAGATGAATAGGGTTAATTTAACAGCATCAATAGTGTATTATGTGTTCATTTATGACGACTTTCTCCTTATCTCCATATCTGTGGATGTGTGATCCCTCTCTTTCTCTATGGTAATGAGTGGGTGTGTTGGTGTTTGTGCTGATGTATGGCGCCCCCATGAGGACACGTCTCACACTTGACCATTCCCCGTTGTTCCCCCAGGCCCTGGAGACAGTGAACGAGCAACTGCGGATGCTGTACCCCGAAAGCGAGGAGCTCTTCGACATTGTGCTGGTCACCTACAACCACGCCCATGTTGGGGTGAGGCTAATCAACACCATCAATTACCACAGTGAGTCCAATTAACCACCTCACCATTGGCCAGTTCATCGGGTGACCATTAAACACATGCATGAACACACAAGCACACGCACGCACGCACGCAGACACACACGTACGCACACACACACACACACACACACAATAAATTAATTCAAAGACCAGTGTGGGATTTAGTTGGTAAGAAACAATATCTCTGTGAATTTATAGACAGTGCACAATGTTATTCTTCACAAATGAGGGGGCCTCAGTGCTCCCGCTGATACCTCACTTCTCATGCAGGCCACATGACCTATGACTCATCTCTGATGACGAACCACAAGCCTGCCGCTTCCTGGCCCGGCTCAAATCCAAACCAGCTGTGGCCCGCTTTGATCTCCCCGGTAGCTAATAATGTGAACCAAGCCTAACCGCACTCTCACCATGCACACAGGCCCAGGGGAGTGGGGTACAGCACAGTTTAGACTTCTGTTCCACAAAAAACAGACTTTCTCAATGTGAAGAAGAGATGCGATTGGCTGATGTCAGGGTGATGTTGTTCCAAAGCAAGAGAAGAATAAACAGAAGCCCAGTGAGAGCATAACGCAACAGTAGGATGAACTTCCTGGACAGCTTCCTGTTTCCATCTGATTTGAGAATACCACCATATATTATCGCCAGTGAACAGACATGAAGGCATTTATAACTCTCCCTGGTCTACATCCCTGCTGTTCCACTGATTCATTTAGCCGTCTCTACACCCCTCTCCTATTCCGCCAACTTCTTGTCATTATTTGACTGACAGTTTTGGCTACATAGGCTAAATCACAATCTCAGTCTCAAAATGTTGGGCACATTCTAACAACCAATTACTGAGATCAATACAAAGAGACCATTCAAATGCAAATTTCAACAAGGTGGAAAATGAGCATCCTGGTTCTATGGTCGTCTTGGTGACGGGGCATGACCGTTTCATGACCGAGGCCACCCGCGGCGAATTCCAGTCAAGGACAAACACAAATGCACAAAGAGGACTTTTAATGAAAATCCCTCAGCGAGCTTACCAAGGACCAAGGTCTGCTCAGACGGTTCTTCAGATCAGCTGCCCAGTTGCCGACAGTGAGGAGACCATATAAAAGCCTTTGTAGCAGGCCTGATGTAGGGGTGAGGGGGGTGGGGTGGGGTGATGGTGGTGGTGGTGGCGAGGGGGTCAGGAGATGAGGTGTCTCTCACGCTCTGTTTGTCATCCCGGGGGAACTATACGGAGCACAAGGGGGAGGGGGCGTTATCGTGTACCCCACTCTCTCAAAATAGCCTGGCCAATGGAAACAAATACCCTGGCTGAGCTACTGTTCCTTCACACTCTGTTCCCTCCACTGTTCTCCTCTCCCAGAGGCCCAATCCCTCTCTTCCTTCTCTCTCTCTTTTTCTTTGTCCCTTACGCATTCTCTCTCCTTCTACCTTTGGTGACTTTCCCCTCTTCTTTTCTTCCCTTCCCAGTTCTTCCTTCCTAATTGCTCTCTTTTCAGCAGGGATTGCATGCTACATGTAGTCCTGTTCTAGCAGAGAGCAGCGAATAACCGCGTGCTTTAGATGTTGCCTCCCGCAGAAATGGACAGAGATGTGACACGAAAATGTTTGGCACATCCAGTCAAAATGGAGGTGGAAACAAAAATCTGTTCTAGATTTTTAAGCTCTGTGGTCCTCCTTTTTGCACAAAGGAATTCATCTATCACTGTCTCTCAACCCCAACATTTCACAGTTTGCACGCACTCATCATGAAAGATTTTCAGTGGCTATCTCATTCAGTTTGGTGACTGCAGTAGTTTTGCCATTAGTAGTGCCATTGGGCTTTGCTTTTGTAAATGGCCCCAGTATCAGCAGCAGTTTGGAGCACCTTTGTGACTGTCGCCTTGTGCGTTCCACAGACCTTTTCATTGAGCGCTTCTGCATGACGGGAGGTAGCAGTCCGATTGGGTACCTCAAGGCCTACCACACCAACCTGTACCTGTCCGCAGATTCGGAGAAGGTCCGAGAAGCGCTGGAGGAAGGTGAGCGGGTCTGGTCTGAAGGCTTTTCCGCTAAGGCCATATCACATGACCAGGTTCCAGTCCCCACTGGGGGGGTGGGGGTGTCGACCCTGAAACTATGACAGGGGCCCGAATTTGAACCAGCAATCTCTGTCACGTCACTCAGGCAGTGAACCCTCCAGAATATCAGATGCAGGCAAGACGCGAGGGTATATTTAGATTCAGCGTGATTTGCTAAAGGGAAGACTGGATAACGTAATTTGATTCCCCCATGCTGTAAAATGCTATATGACTACAGAAACAAGCTTATGTTCAAGTGTACATTTAATATAAGCAGATCTTGGGTAGAAGTATTGAATGAGCATTGGAATGTTTTTGGCAAAATCCAGTAAAACATGTCAAAATCACCAATATTCCTGGAAAAAATATTATTGTGTTGATGATATTTTTTCGATTAATAATAATAATAATAATAATAATAATAATAATAATAATAATTATTATTATTATTGTTATTATAAATATATATGTATATATATATATCTCAATATAAATGGAGAAAGAAGAATTAAAATATCCCTGTCATATGGCGCTTGTGTATCTTTCACTCTGCTACTGTTGTGTGTATGAGAGAGTGTGAGAGAGAGAGAGAAAGAGAGAGAGAGTGTGTGTGTGTGCTTGTGAGTGAGTGAGATAGAGAAGAGGATTGTCATACAGGCAGTATGGCTGCCAAGCAAGACGCATTTAAGTAAATATTTAAGCACAGTATATTGAGTTACTTCTGCCCGTGTAGTTCATTCTGTGTGTTTGTCTCTCTGTGTCTCTCAGGTATTGCAGCTGCCACCATGTTCATGGCAGAGAAGCAGATAGAGGTGTCAGAGACACAGCTGCGCGTGGCCTTCGATGGTGACGCCGTGCTCTTCTCTGACGAGTCTGAGCGGATCTTCAAAGCGCACGGCCTTGACAAGTTTTTTGAGCACGAGAAAGAAAATGAAAACATGCTTTTGGATCACGTATGTCAAAGCATTCAAACAGGGTTGCAAATACATCTGCACTCAAATGTAACATGCACATGCACATATATGGTTAAAATACTAGAGCCCCACTGCAGGGCCGACTATTAACTATAGTCAGACTTCACACATGTAATGACTTGCAGGAGCTTTTTAAAGCATTTCTTCACATTACAAAGGTTTTTTCCATTATATTGTTTATATAGTTTATGATTTAAGTTTCAGCATTTCATTTCTGATTTCAGATTTCCTTTATTTGTATTTAAATATTATTATGTTTATTGGAAAGTATTCACAGATAATCAGCTCTAAAATGTTGCATCAGATGTTTTCAGAAGATGCAAGGTTGCAACCTTGCATCCTCTGTAAATGATCTGTTAATTCTGCCCAATAGTACATATCTATAGTAGCGCTTACATAGCTAATTTTTTTCAGGTGAATTGCCTTCCATACTGGTATAACAGTAATCATGGTAGAGACAAGCTTCATCAAGTCCAGAAGGGGTGAAGATGCCAATCCTTGGTATTCAATCAGCACCCCACACAGTATGAATCAATAAAACTATGTGACAGAAAAATCTGCAGTTGGATGAAAGTGGCTATTAAAAGTGGCTATGTGAAGTGGCTATTAAAAACTTAAAGTCCAACAATTATCCCACCACCCTAGCAGCAGTGGATTATCAATACACCTGTTCAATTCTTGCTGGCTACTATAGGAGCTGACCCAGGGTCCAGAGACATTTGATAAGTAAAACCATATGGAACAAAAGTATCCAGACTGTGTAGTGGTAATGGTGTTATCAATTTTGTATTGTTGGAACAGTAAAAAAATGTGCAACAAAAAAAGTTATTAGCTTGCAGTTCAAAGTTCAAAGTTCAAAGTTTGCAGTATAAGTGGTATGGTTGAAAAACTGTCTCACCTCCACACTAGCTCATTCATTCATTCCAAACGAAAAGCACTTCCTCATTACTTCTTGTGTCCTTTTCCCCTGTGCAGAGTTAATTTACAATAGCCAAACTAAAATTTAATGCATAAAGTTTTCTTCATAATAAACTTGATTCTTAATAATGATGATTTGATCTATGATTTGGCTCCGTCACAATGAGTGAACATGACAGCTCGACCCGTTACGTAACAATCTGGCAGGATCTATGACCTTAGTTCAAAACCAAATACCATAATGGCTTTTTAACTCCACAGACTGCAGCACATGAGTAGCATCGCTTTTAGCAGCTGCGCTTCCATTTCTGTTCCTCTCTCTCCAGGGGCCACTGAAGGGGTTCCTGGAGTCGCTGGGGAAACTGCAGAAGAAGTTCTACGCCAAGGGCCAGCGGCTTAACTGCCCGATCCGCACTTACCTGGTGACCGCCCGCAGTGCGGCTAGCTCGGGCATCCGGGCCCTGAAAACGCTGCGAGCCTGGGGCCTGGAGACGGACGAAGCCCTGTTCCTGGCAGGGGCCCCCAAGGGCCCCATGCTGGAGAAGATCCGGCCCCACATCTACTTTGATGACCAGATGTTCCACGTGAAGGGGGCGGCGGAGATGGGCACGATCGCTGCCCATGTGCCCTATGGGATTGCACAGAAGCACCAGCACTACAAAAACCCAGCTAACAAGGAGCCCAATGCCAGCGACTAGCACAAATGATAAACCACGCAGAAAGACTAAGAATGGAAGATGTCCACTTACCTTCGTTTGAATGTTTTTTTTTTCTTCTTTTTTATCAAGCACACTTTGTGGAGTGTGGAAGAAACACAGATATCTGTGCTCAACATGTGATGTCGCACCCTGATACAAACTTCATTTTACCAAGCAACAACAAAAAAGGCTTCAAACTGCTCCTTTTGGAAACGAACTGCTCGATATTCCAAGTCTTTTTAAGACTTATATTGTGATAATCGCATGAAACATCTGTTCACTTGTGCTCTCCAAATACCTCGACTTTTCAGTTAGGCTTTTGAATCTTTTTTTGATTGTTGCATATTCATATACCTGGGGTGTTTCGATGATCAGGTTTGCTGAAGCTACAGACATAGTCACACAACTTTACAGGTGCAGTGTGTAGAATTTAGTGGCATCTAGCGGAACGGACTTGGCACAAATGAAATATAACATTCATAAGTATGTTTTAATTAGTGTATTATCCCATGAAAATAAAAATCGTTGTATTTTCGTTACCTTAGAATGAGCCCTTTATATCTACATAGGGAGCGGGTCCTCTTCCACAGAGGCCACCATGTTTCACCACCATGTTTCTACATGTTTTGCTGGGTGGCGCGATTGCACCAGTTGGAAGACGAAGAAGAAGAAACAAGAGACTGAGTGGTCATATATTGTCTTGGACAATCCGTTTGTGAAATATACGTGCATTTGTGATGCCTGGGTACCTTCCAAAATAGCTGTGTGTAATACCACACTTGTTGTGTACGGCGTTGTCGCCCTTTTTAGTACAGTCTGGCTTGATTGACAATCCATTTATTCAGTAGGAGAGAGTATAAGCTCTCTAACGATGTATAACATGTCTCATTTTGCTTTTGGAATAGCGTTTTATTAGTCAGCATAATCGAAAGTTTTGTTATCATCGCATTCACTTACGCTTTCACTCTGTGGTAGCATTAAAAGACGCTGCACCTCACAGGCCACCGTAGCTTCTCCTATGTCGTTGGAAAGGGGGGTATTTAGTTGGTTGCAATCTGCAACCTCACTGCTAGATGCCACTAAATCCTACACACTGTACCTTTAAATAGTTAAAATGTTTTGTTGTTGTGAATTATCAATATAAAAAGCATCATGAAAATATGGTAGAAACAGAGGGATAGAAGACAATGAAACACTTAAACACTGTGCAATAGAGGAAAATATATTTAACTTAGTTTTATTTGTTTTATCCGATGTTATGAGATTTTTAAAAAATGTTATTTAAAATAGTTTCATATAATGTTCAGTATTATAGATGTATTATATGCAGGGGAGCTTCTGTTATTGCACATGAACAGAAACCTTTAACCAGAAAAAAATAACCATCAGGGGTATTATAGTCCCATTTTAATCCCCAAGTTTAGCCAGCAAACTCTCTAATCTGTTTTGTGCCTTACAGATACGAAGTAATAGTATGTTTAAGGCAAGGCTACACAATGAGTTAGGTCCACACCATTAATCAAAGTAAAGAATGCAAATGTTTATTATTCACAAAATTATATGCAAATTAAGTCTATGTATGTACTACGTACAAGGACAATAGCCCTATGAGTAAACTGGCTCGTGTGCTGGGGATGCTTGTCGATGCAGCGCGGTTGGCATTCGAATGCAGTTGAGAACGTGTGAGACATCACGAGGTGCAAAGTTTGGAATTTCAGTTTCTATTTACGTCGCTGAGTTGATTGTAACCCCTTTGACTGGATCCTTGGGATTATGTGCAAACAGCGGCTACCACCGCAATAATGGCAGATCCAGCGAAAGTCTATGCCCAAACGATTGTTGTCGAGTGGCTTTCTTTTCCCTATTCACCCCTTTCATCAAGTGCCTCCATTTCCTGCTTTTAATGGCCTGTTAAGCGTCCAGGTTTATAGGGAGATGTCAAAAACATACATGTGTTAATGCGTAATAAGAATGATCGGTCCTTACATGCTGTCGTCTTCCTGCCATTGTACATCTCATGTCCGCAACGTTTCCAAATCAAAGAGTTACATTTAATCGATGTGACACATGGAAAAGTTTAGCTTTGTAATTCTGTCGCTATGCTTTCTATGTTGACTGTCTTCTGTGTGGCATCTTATTTATATGACAATTGTGGTTTGTGTACAAAGCAGTACAGTCTTAATGTGGTACTGTCCAATTAAAATTAAAGTTATGGCAGGAGGGGTGATCATATAATTTAAATTTTTATTGGCAGGATGGGGTTTATGGGAAATAATTTATTTGCTTAAGGCAGGAGAAGGTGGTCTTGTGCATGGAAAGGCCAGATCCTGCATTTATAAGTCTTTACCAACAGTAATACACATTTGACCCAGAATGAATTTAGTTTGATGAAGTACCCTAATGAGAAACAAAGGATTAACGGACAAACCCTGCATGTTCAACACTCCCTTTGTGGCAAGCATTAAGCAGGTGGAATATATTCTCTCCTAAACTTCTTATAGATGTGTTATGAATGTCAGCCCAGAGTTATTAAGTATTAAAGTGGATGCTGAGCATCAAACCAACTGGTGTCTGAATCTGACTGAAATGTCCATTTTAAAAATCAGTGATGACCGAATAGGCTACAATGATGTCTTATTAAACCATCCCCTATCCTCCACTACAGTTCTCACTCTGGAACATGATTTATTAATGTACAGTCCATGGGCCCTCTGTTGTTCCATCTCCATTGTACTATTGGTGTATTCAGAATTTAAACTGTACTGTTTTGCTGTGTGTGTGTGTGTGTGCGCGTGTGTGTGTGTGTGCATGTGTGTGCGTGTGTTCATGTGCGTGTGTGTGTGTGTGTGTGTGTGTGTGCGCGTGTGTGTGTGTGCATGTGTGTGTGTGTGCGTGTGTTCGTGTACGTGTGTGTGTGTGCTTGTGTTCATGTGTGCGTGTGTGTGTGTGTGGCGCAAATATACTCTGTTAATGAGACTCTGTGTTTGTTCTGTAGCATTGTATACTGTATGTTGGCATGATTGTGTTTGTTGTATATTTTTGTGAACATTTTTATTCTCATGTCTATGCTTTAAAAATGAAACAGGTATTAAATATCTTTCGTTATATGATGTAACCGACTACTCTGCTTCACTATATTATTGATGATGTTTCAGATCTGATATCACCCAGTATACTGAACACTGTCAATATAGTTTATAATTAGTGTGTCTTAGAGTCACAAGCCCTTAAACTTCATGAGAATTCTTATCATCCCGCTTTGCCGGCTCATGATCAGGACATTGGCTACTGGTACGTGACTGCCCCCTAATGCTTTCATTAGAAATTTCACTGAAAACAAACAACAAATTATAGTCCCTTAGAGATCCACTGTAAATGTGAGAAATGCAGTTCTTTCATTTGAGTTCAAAGACTTTTCAAATCAGCTTCATATTGGGAAATTACTCTCTGAAGGATTTGAACAAGGTAGGTATGTCATCACTTTTAGCATTATCACAATACTTTCTGTACATGATATAGCTCAAAAGTTATCCAAATACCCATTTTACTATGCTTAATTACTGTAATTCATCAAGGCCACAAATATGGCACAACTACTTGTATTGTATGACTGTGATATTTGCAGTTTAACTGAGAAAATGTCATTTTACTGTGTAGTCATTGATTAATCACGACCATAAAACATGAATGTGGCATTAAATATGCATACATACAACAGTATAATGGGTTTCCACCACAGAAAGAGTACCCTAAGTGTAAACACAGTTATTTTAACTTAAAAAGCACCTAACTACTTTAACCACTGCAGTGCATCAGTCCAGAGCTCTCAGTAAACATAATCTCAACAGAAACATGTTTTCAACATACAAAAATGGCAGGATACGCACACTTACAAAGCACTGTCTATAAGACATTAACTAAAACATGCAAAATCCAGGCCTGCAGTTAAAGGTATTGATATAAAAATGAGGCCAAGATACAATAAACAACATTTGCTCTCTTTGCCCACACAAAGTGAACAAGCTCTATTCCAAAGCAATACTACCCAATGTTTCTTCGGGGCGACATAGCTCAGGAGGTAAGACCGATTGTCTGGCAGTCGGAGGGTTGCCGGTTCAAACCCCGCCCTGGGCATGTTGAAGTGTCCTTGAGCAAGACACCTAACTCCTAACTGCTCTGGTGAATGAGAGGCATCAATTGTAAAGCGCTTTGGATAAAAGCGCTATATAAATGCAGTCCATTTACCATTTACCATTTCTTAAATTATTTCATGTAACTTAGCCCTGTGTTTTTTTCATCTTACCATCTGAACAGAAAGTGATTCTAACTTGAAAGTGTCAAATGCCATTAATTTATAGTGGAACTAATCTGCTTTGGGTGAATGAAAAGCACATCATGAATAAATGCATTATTATTATTATTATTATTATTATTATGATTATTATTATTATTATTATTATTATTATATACATTTTTGCTTTCAAAAATTGTGTTAACAATTTTTTTATTATTGTACATTGTAAAATTAATCATACTAATGTACTTATTTGGCTAAAGTTTATCTGACCCCCAAACATGCAGTACATTCATGAGGCAAACATGTTTCTTGATAGGCCTGTAAGCTTCTAAATGTATTTAATTAGCCAAAATATTTGTCATTTTTATCAGTACTGCACTGTTTTGTATGAAGTTGTACAAGAAGTCAGAAGATACAGAGGTTGATGTTATTTAGGCCTGAAAGTCTGTGGACATTGAGATTATTTCTGTAGGAAACCCTGAAAAGTTCCAAACTGTCACAGTTTCTGTGCAGGGTAGATCATTTTTCTGTGCCTGCACCGGCTCAGTGATTAGCATTCCGATTAGCCACTCGGCTAATCGTTATTTTGGTGTGTGGGGACGATTAGTTTCGAGCTTGCAGATTAGCCACTCAGCTAATCGTTATTTTTGGTTCCTGTGGGAGGATTGTTCCTGCTCTAACATTCCGTGCATTCCTGCAGGGTTACCTCTGATCTGTTTCACCTGTGGGTTGCTCACTTCTTCCGCTGATTACCAGCCACACCTGTGGCTGGGTATTTAAAGTAGGCAGTAGGCACTGGAACGGTGCTTGAGTGTAACATGTTTTGCTCTAGCCAGTTCCCTGTCGCTTTTCTGAGCAAGGTGTAAGGATTTTAGGAACCAAGAAATTTAAAAGAATTCTGACTTCAGTTTGTTTGTTTTTTGGGAAAAAGGTATTAGGACAGTATATGTCCAGATTCTGAGGTTGGTGGTTTTAAGGGGTTATTGTGTCGCCTTTGGGGCACAAACCTTTTCTTACTAACCAGTTTCCCCCCTGGTTTTAGTTGGCCTCAGAACGTCTTCTGTTTGTTTTTGAAAAGACATTTTCTTTTTCTCTGCTTCGGGTCGAAGTCGTTTATTCTTCTTTTTTCATTTCCCTGTTACTTTATTTTCTTTATATACTCCTTTTTCCTCAGTTACCCGTTTAGGGGTTTATTCATTTTTTGGGATACGTCCCTTAGGAGTATAGTACCCCCTTCTTATTTCGTCTCTCACGACACTCAGTGGTTACTGGAGTGCCCCTTTGGTAACTTATAGATCTCCTGTTTGGTCGCGTCTGGTCTTCACACTTCCCCTCCCTCACACAAACTCTCTCGTTGTATGGAGCATGTCATGCCAACGCATAACTTGACGGGTGGCACACCTGCCAGCCCTGAAAGCATGCTGTCATGTACTTCCTCATTGCACCAGTAGATGGCAGAAGCATATTTCTCATGCACAAAAGGAAAATAATGTACACAATACACAAATTTGTTAAAAATAAGAATTTGATAACAAAATTTTACTGGATGGACAATATTGCATCTGTCTTAGGCTGATAAAGAAATGCCATGTGGTTAGAGTTCTCATGTCCCTGATCCAAGAACAGCATCCACATTTGAAACAATACTGAACTAGGAATGGGTAATCCTGGATACTGATCCTGGATTGGTTTTATATCAAACACCAACAACCTCTCTGGCTTTATTTGTGAAGAATGCACTCAATATCATGTATCAATACCAAGGAGAACATTAAAGATTAAAAGCATTTAAAGATTATTCTCTTTTCACATGGTCAGAGCGATATTGCAAAGTATGAGAGTTAGAGGCTTTTATACAATGGCTGCTCTTTATTAGTGTTGAGGTAGAATTTTCCATTGTAATATTACAGTCAGAAAATTGCTTTTTTTTTTGCTTGTGTACTGCAAAATTATATAACCCATAAATATATAACCATATTCCAAATATATTACAACACCTTGCTTATTATTTTTTAAATGTATGTTGTATTTTTTATTCTGCATAATAGCAATTATCAGCTCTTACATTTATCTTTAACGTTTCTGTTGGTATTTGAAGGTGAATGGGGAACTGTGCATTCTTGGAATACATTCATACAACGGTATATGCATTAATACATTTACTTCCTCATCCTGTACTGCTGTCCTTTCCCAAAGATAAAAAATACAGGAAAGCCCAGGAAGAGGTGTGGCTAGAGAAACAGAGTATGTAAGAGTATGTTCAAGCTCATAATTCTATTTCATTCTTGTCAGAAGTGGCTCCTTTGACTGTACAGAGCCCACGATATCAGGAATCTGGTAGGCTACATGACAGGTAAAATACACCATAAATCTGTATTTAATTATAAGCATAGAATGTAAAATGCGTGCCATTTATTCACAGTGACATTCTCCGAAGCAAAAGATTTAGTGAGAGGCACACATGCTTACAGCGTATTGGAAATGGTATATCACATCCAGCATAATTGGATCCAGTTTATGTGCCAGATACAGTAATGGCAGTTTCTGCAGCTACAACTCCCACGCCCCCTTTTCCGTGAGTAGGACACACGCCGTTTTATCATAGACTGAAGGACAGAGATGGCCATTGGCTATTATTCTTTCTCGTCAGTACGCGCCACAGTACCAAATGGTACCAACAAATTATCGGCACTTCACGTTTTGATTTGTTAACTGAGCGGCCTCGGACTGCCGCGGGTGTGCGATTACCGTCTCCCGCCTTGGTTCGAAAGTGCCCGTTTGTTTATTTGTTTGTGGCGCTCGGTGCCCGGAGGAGCGTATGGCTGCTAAATCAGAACACCAACGGCGTTACAGCTTCACAGACGTCGGTGCGGCAGTAACGACAACGCTGAGACTCTTATCCCAATGACTGATGTGTGATAACTCAGGCTTCAATCAGTGACGTGGCAAAATCAACGAGGTGTGAAAAGATATATGAACCGGAGAGTTTTCTATGCAGTCAACTTTGAAAAAATTATATAGAAAGTTATAGGGTGAATTCGGGTAATCTGGGACATTGGGTAATGTGGTACACCTAACCTCCAGTGTGTTTATTTCCTGTTCTAACAAAATCTAGTCAACAGGACTTTTACTATAGGTTTAGCATGGATGTCATGTGACTGAAATCACACGACTTTATGGGGGTGATGTCACAGAAAGGGGCAGGGCACTTATCAATCAGGAAGCTACCCTGGGAATTGCATGACAAGGTCAGTGATATAGGATTCTGACAAGATTAATGTTAAGGATATAAATCTGTCATAAATGAGACAATGTTCCTAATTGTTATAAAATTATGTTTGTGATCTATTCAAGCAACAAAATATGCATTAAAGTGTTGAAAATGTGTTTTAGTTTTTTTTCTTTCAAACATTTTTTAGTTGTCCCACTTTATCAAATATGATTGAGAATGTGGGACAGCATGCTTTGGGTAATCTGGGACAGTCATTTAAGTTCTTCAAATGGGGGAAATATGCATTTAGGGACTTCCTGAAGTTGCATATATAGTTATTTAAGGTTTATAAGTCTAACGCCGGGAGACAATGTTCTGTACACACACGCACACACACACACTCTCTCTCTCTCTCTCTCTCTCTCTCTCTCTCTCTCTTCATCACTGTCATACCTGATCCTTCTCTCTCTCTCACACACACATACATGTATAGTTTGCCCAGGCAAATTTCAAAGCCAGTTTATATACAGTACAGTATAGTGAATAAACAGTTACCCTGATAAGTAGTATACCTGCACCATATTATCGTATATAGTACATATAGAGCCTAACAATGATCTACATGAGCATACATCATAGGACACACATATTGCTGGTGCTAAACAATAAATCGTGAGCATTACATTATGCTTCCTTGCAATGTTCTAATGAACAAGGCTCAAATAAGCTATTAGCTTCCTCGCTGGGGAAGTAAAGTGGGGCATAAACAGGCTTCCCATCTCCCAGCTTGCCTTGGAGGTTGCACAGGTCTAAAGCTCTGACAGGCACGCAACAGACCTTTTCTCCACTTGGGTGGGGTCACTGAGGGACAGGAGGGCTTGAGTATCTGAAGGGAGGAGCTGATAGCCGCCAAAGGAGAGATCTTGTCTGGACTCTCACTTTAACGCATGGCTTGCCGTTGATTGGCCCCGCTGAGCTGTGCTATTAATGTGTGCTTGTGGCCTCTCAATGCACGAGATCTCCTCTCAGATATTACAGTGGTGGCTTGGAACAGGTCTGCTGTTGACTTGGACCCAAAGACTGCTCAGAACAGACAGGGGAAGGCCCAGGGAACTGGACGACTCCATGGGAAATGTGCCTCTAGTACTTATCACTCACAAGACTGGAGATCAGAATAATTAATGATAATGACAACCGGACTGATAAATTAGAGAGTGCAAATAGTATGCTTTTTTCTCTGGGCAAAATCCTTGGGAAAGTGCATGCTCCTCTTATTATTCACCGAGTATGCTAGACACAAGATGCTTGTGTGCAAGCCTACTTAATGTAATTTTTAATAACCTGTCAGAAATTACTCGCAAATTGTTAGACTGGAACTTGGATAAAGGCTTCCAGACAGCCGTTATATTGTGCTAATCACTTTACAGATGCAGCACATTCATAAAATTAATCAGGAAGGTTGATGCATTGCCCACGTCTGCTGTACACAGAGAGAGAGAGAGAGAGAGCGCGAGAGAACTGGCCTGAGATCAGTGGCATTACCATAAATATTGCTCGGCGACAGCGCGTGGTCATTATCGACGGCGAGGGGTGATGTGGGAGGTGTCGTGCCTCAGGTTCATTTAACATTTGGGCCTGTGCATTATCGAGTATGGGAACAGCGATAAGGTCAGGCTGACTGCCACTCCTCTATCTCCCCTGCTGACATTTTATCTGTTATCAAACCAAGACTGTTCAGCCCCTTCATCAAGGGTGCGTGTGTCTGTGTGTGTGTGTGTGTGTGTGTGTGTGCGTGGTTGTGTGTGTACGTGTGTGTGTGTGTTGGGAATGGGGGATTGTGAGGGGGAAGGTTCTGATCCCTCCTACAGACTAGAAGATTGCCACTTCTGAGTGCAGAAAATTGAGCAGAATATTTTCTCTGTAGTGGTGCATTTATCCTGAGACACAAACAATGAGATGCAAGCTAAAGAACAAAGTGGTTGGCTTAATAAAACTAATACTAATACTAATACTAATACTAATGCTAATACTAATACTAATAATAATAATAGCAACAACAACAACAACAATTGTTATTATTATTAGTATTAGTATTATTATCTAAACCATTTGCAAATTCACAGTGACATTCCCAACAGTGGGGAATGAATAACAAATAACTTGAAAAACATATGGCATTGCAGATATGTGCATTTGCATTTCAGTTTTTCAGTCTAACTTGGTTTATACCATGAATAAAACAGATTCCCCAAGGAAATTACAAGGAAGCCCTGAAATTAGTCCTCAGATTTCCAGATAAGGCTGCACTTATATAACTTTTTTGGGCTTAATCACAACTTCTCATTTTCTTTTCACTTTTTCCACACCACTGGTGATGCGCACCAAAAGCCAGGTCTGGGGAGTCTAGAAAGCTGTCTCCATGGAAACAGGTTGAGACTATCCTTTGGGGAAGCGGGTAATCCATGCTCATTTTTTCAGTATTTATCATATTGGAAACTCCTTGTTACCATAGAAACAAAAGACCCTTGCACCTCACAGCCTCAAACAAGCTGGTCTTTGTCCAAAACTCCAGGCCAGTCTGAACTGGGTAACTTTTCGAAGAGAGGCTAGTTACATACAAAAAAATCACACAAATCACACAATTTTCCACACAAATGATCTCTGTCCAGTTTGATAACTTTGTCATTACAAAAACTAATGCCTATTCAAGGTGAAGTCTTCACTGGCAGAATTTCAGATTTCAGTCCAAGTGCTAGTTTGTTCATATTTTATCTTATGAGCTTTAAGAGTTTACAGGTGCTATGTGATCTAAATCCCCATGTGAAACAGTCCATTTAAATTTCAATTTCAAGCCAATTTCAACAGGTGCGATGTCTTGCAGTAGAGATTTTGGTTTCATACTTTCAAAAATTAAATGTTATGGATTTTTAAGTAGGCCGAATTAAAAGACTAGCTTCCATTTTGGAAAAGGCTATTCATTTTTGAAATTATTTATAATTATTTGCTTTCTGTTCAACAAAAACATATGCACACACGACCTCTCTCAGGGCTAAATTTGTGACTGAAGACAGTTACTCAGCTATAACCGAAGAAACTGATTCTTTGGCTGCAGCAATAAAGGGAAAGTGTGTGAGAGTAGATGGCAATGCCTTATTAAAAATTCATGTTTTTTTCCCTTTCCCTCTTGTCCAAAAATGTTTTCAGACTTCTCTTACTGTTACTTATTTTTTTCTGCTGTTTCTTTCAGATGTAATTTAGATATTTAATATTTTGCACAGAAGGCTTGCTTAATATTTAATTTCGATGATCTTACATTATCAAAAGGATATTTTGGTGCTTCAGAACCGCGATTTAGGATTTTCTCTGCACGTGCATTGCAAGACATCAGTAATGGCTGAACATTCACTTTCTGCTGGAATCCAAAAGAAGCAGCCTGTCCAATGTACTCAATGCTATATCTGGAAGCTATTTTCCAGAGGTATGGGTGGCTTGGCTGTGTACAGGACCAATAATGAGGCAAGAAGTGGCAACTGCAGCGATTAATTAGGAGCAGCGGTGGGAGATGGCTAGGAGAAGTGATTCAGGCCAGCGCTGTCCGTGGCCCTGCAGCACTGCTGTTCAGCTGAGGCGCCTAGGAGCCGTGCGGATGGGTGAGTACTGAACAAACAAGCTGCTCTTTCTGCCACGAATCGACCCTTCCCTGGCAAAAGCACAACATCACTTTCGCTAACAAGAAGCCGAAGTATGTACTTTTTGTGGGTGCCAGAACCAGGTTATGATATGAACGCACGCATTCTGGACCTAATAATGCTCTTTTTGCTCATAACAAGAAATCTCCCACTCACAAAAACTATGATTGGTCAGTCTTAGTCTGGAAATAAAAATGTGTTCAGTGCAAAAGGCTGAGCCGTTCCATAATGACATATTGAGTCAGCAAGTTATAAGTACCATTTCCAGTCGCTTTGCTAGCTTGCTAGTGGTATGGACAGGCTGTGTGGAACTTTGCTCTGGATTGTGGTTTGGGTGCAATCCACTGGAACAGTGCACATTTGTGGTCCCCTCCCAGTCTATATCTATAATCAAATTATTATTTTTCTGAAAATAAAATCAACTATACATAATAAAATCAACTATACATAATCCTAGGGTGTAAGCTACTTTTTATATATTAATGTAATTGCTTCATTTTATTTTCTTTTATTTTTTTTACCAAAGACCAAATGACGAAAATCAGGCATGCATACAACTTAAATACACAATACATGAAGAAACTCGCATTAAAACATAATAACATTATTACCCCTAAAGGGAAATTTGGACAAATAATTCAAAACGTGCCAGGAAACAGTTGGGGAACCTGAAGATGGTATATTGTCTAGAATTTCATGAGCAGACTATGATTGTGACTGTTGGATGGTGATATCGGAGTAATATTGTTTGATCAGAAGACACACAGGCCTGCATAACTGTTAGACTATGACAGTCATTAGATCCTGAAGGGAGACAGACTGGCCAAACTCAATAGGAAGGAATGTAAGACCTTGGATACCTGAAGAGGAAGACATTTCATAATGATCACAGCACTGTGAACTGCAAAATGACAAAATTCATAAGGTGGCCATAGTGTTTTTTTTTTGTTGCTATTATCTGTGTTAGCTATTATGAAGACACATTTTTGACACAAGCTATCTCGATTGTTCAGTCCTCTTAGTTTCTGTGTAAAAAAAATCGCTTCTTTTTTTTTCATTTGTTTTTGCCCTTGTTGGCCTCTTCAGAATTCCTGTCTCAAGAATTGGAGTGGGAATGTTACGGGGTCATTGTACTTCAGATATGTGCTGGGCTGCTGACGACAGGTTTTATGTAATGTTTTGCATTGTTTTGTGCAGGTGAAATTATGCCAACTCTATATACCACAGTACTTCATACATCATTTCAGTACTGGGAATGTTGAATGGAAGCATTACCGCTGAGCAGAACGTGGTTCTCAGGACACAGAAGTGAAACCATTCATCACATGCCGATCTTTCTTTGTCGTTTCAAATTTTACAATTTTATGTTTTTTCATTTTGTCATATGATCTGCAGTACATATTGATTTCCATGGTGAGTAGAAGTGTTCCTTCTGAGAAGATATGTGAACTCAATAGAATCCATTTCAATGTATTTCTCAATAATATAATGACCCTTTTTAATGAAAAGTTAAATAGTAAACAATAGTGCTGTTTCCCCCTGTTTCACTTAACTCTAAGTCATAGCTAAAGATAGTCAAGATACACTGATTTTGTGCAGCTGTGTTTTCATTCAGATATTTCAGAAAGCACCACAAACATTTCACATGTATAAAAAATACAAAACCCTCCTTAAATTGTAAAGTGGGCTGCAGGTAAAAAAGGTACAGTCGTGGTGGGTGTGTATTGGGTTGGAAAGTTCAGTTATATGTATTGATGGGATGGGTGGGGTTGAGTTCATTTCTGATCATTGATAGGTAGGGATAGGAGTTGGTTGTTGTAAAGGCGGGTGTTGGCAATAGGCAGGGATAGGTGTGGATTGTTGGGAAGGTGGATATCGATCAGATTGCAAATATTTTGAATGTCACTGCCATTGATTTCCTGTGGCAAAATCAATTTCAAAAGCTCCTGAAAGCAGTGATTTCCAACAGGATGTATGGGGACATTTGGCTTTGAAAATGAATAATTAATACAATTAAAAGAGTGATAATATTATCATGTCACACGATGCATTCATAATTTAGAAAGAAAGAAATCGGGTGAGTGCATCACTTTTCCCACCACACAGCTTCTGAATAAATTCCTGGTTAATGCATTTACATTAGTATATTGCTACATTTGTGGTTATCAAAATTAATTATGCAATAGCTGCCATTGCCATTATTTGTAACGAATAAAGTAGGAGCCTTGTTTGTGACCAGCGTTAATTAAATTCAAGCACAGCATCTTCCAATTTTGCTTACATTTTTCAATATCCTCCCACTTTGTCTAACAAGAGACATATTGGCTTGATGAAGTCAGGTAGTTCCCTCTTGACATTTCAGGCATGTATACATCCACGTATAGAGTTCCCTCCTCCTTCACAGATCGCAGATGACAGTGACTCTGATTTACAAATAAAAAACAACCCCACTCCACCAACTACACCACCTTGTTTCAGAGAAGAGTACAGATATGCAGTGCCAAACAGCAAGCTACATTCATTTATCTATTCTCTTTCTCCATTACCCTTCATAGCGACAAACCTGTTTGATACTACCTCTTTGATTTCATGGATTGTTTTGGGCCACAAACTGCCGTTTGGAAAACTGAGGGAGTGCTCTGCAGTCAGAGTAATCAAACCTCATACTGGTTTTCTTGTCCATCAAGTGAAAAGATTGAATTCTCCATCCCCCCTGCCTGATTCCCTGAATTATTGTAGTGCTGCCTCACTGCTTTGGCCGGTTAGCTCTTAGCTGTTCTTCAGCGGGCTCAGTTGACAGAAGTGAAAGTGTATCGCTCTCACACAGCTTGGTGCTCCGTTTATGTTGAGTTCTGTGTAAAGAGATGAATCCAGCACAGCTGGTTCACTGCACTAGAAACATGTTCTGTTGCAAAAAAAGGGATTGTGGTACCAACTTGTAAAAGTAGGATGAAAAAGGGCTAATTAATCCCATACAATGCACTCAGTTAGGCAAACATTACAATACTGAGTGATTAATTAATACATTCCTTTGTTAATACCATTCATGACTAACTAGCAACACGCGCTCTACACGTTTTAACAAATGTGTTTCTAACAAACAAGCCATAAATAGATAATACTGAAGGGGAACAAACTATCAGCATGAGTACAATTTGACAACTAACTAAATTCATTATTACGCATACACCCCCACAACAACCAACCCTAGCCACTAGAGCATCTAATGGCCAACAAGAATGTAAACAACTCAGCAAAAACATGATCCAAACATACAAAACTGCCAAGTTACTCTAACATACAAAGCACTGTCTATAAGTCATTAAAACTACTCTTAAAAATCTAGGCCTGCCATTGAAAGTATTGATATCAAAATGAGGACAAGTTACAACAAACAATATTGGCCTGTGTTTTTTCATCTTACCGCATCACATCCATCCTGGGCAGGGTCATGAGGGGTGCTGGAACCTATCCCAGTGTGCATTGGGTGAAAGGCAGGAATATACCCTGGACAGGCCGCCAATCAGTCGCAGCATTCAATCACAAACACACCATTCAATCACCATTCACTCACACCATTGGGCAATTTAGTCTCCGATTAGCCCACCCATGTCTTCTACCTGTATGTCTTCGGACTGTGGGAGGAAACTGGAGTACCTGGAGGAAACCCATGCAGACAATGGGAGAACATGCAAACTCTACACAGAAAGGCCCAGGCTGGATTCAAAACCACAACCTTCTTGCTGTGGGGAGACCATGCTACCCACTGCACCACCATGTCACTGACCCTTCGTGTCACATCAAAGTCTGAAATAACAAACATTTTATTTTAACAAAAACTATTAATGTTATGCCTACATTTCATAAATACATCACAAAAAACTACTGAATTGATTCATTTTGTATGATAGTTAAATGTACCAGAATGAATATTTCCAAGTAGTTGATGAAACCAGGTAGTCGTTAAAAGTCAGGTGGTATTATCTGGGGTGAATGAACATGACCCAGGGATTGTTAGTGTCAGCAAAACCTGTTTTTTTTCTCAGTTTAGAAAATATTGCTAAATTAAGTGACCTGAGCAACTGAGCTCCAATTTCTCCCACACAAGCACTTAGTTCCAGGAAGGGATAAATGTCACTGCAGTCCCTGGTGCTGTAAAAGTATCCTCAAGCCAGAGTCATGGATGTCCTGGCCCAGCAGGAGGTGCCCTATACAATCCCACCAAGAGGTCCTTCCTCTTCTTCTCCTACAGCCCCTCCTCAATATCCACCATGTCGCTCTAACGATTGTGTGCTACAGTCCATCAACTTAATTATGGAAAAATAAATAATTTCAGGATGCACTTGTTCACTAGACTTTTAATTTAAAGAGATATTTTGGCTGAAATAAAACTAAAATCACAATTGTGTGTGTGCATGTGTGTGAGTGTGGGCATGAACGTGTGTGTGTGCATGTGTCTGTATGTGTGTGTGTTTGCATGTGTGCGGAGGAGTGTGCATGAATGCATGTGTGCAGGGGTGGTCTACATCTACTTCAAAAATGTGTCTATTCTGTATCCTTATCCTCTCTTCTTCCTCTTTTATGTTTTATTTTAAAAGCCTGTCTCTAGGGGCTGGGGTCAGAAAGGGGACTTGGCTGTAAAGGCTTCAGTACAGCATCTAATGATTGTATTGGACAATGTATCATGGCTAAATTGTGTTTGCACTGATCAAACAAACAAATAAATATAATAAATAACGAAACACTTGCACATGTCTGCAGAAACGACATCGCCACAGCTCTGCAGTGCAGATCGATGAAGCTTGAGTCCATGCACAGCTCGCTAAAAGCACAAGCATCTGTTGCTAGACGACAATATAATAGACAGGACCGCCAGCCAGCAATAGTGTCTCTCTCTCTCTCTCTCTCTGTTTGTGGAATTGAGAGGATCTTTACTATGTGGAGTCTGTTCAGGATTGTCATCATATTCTCTAGTTGCACAGCCACCCAGAATGCACTCAGATACATCACGCAGTTTCTCTCTTCTCCCTCACAAATCACTCCCAACCACTCCCTTTTAGTTATGTATCTTATATTCTTCTTTCTTCATATGCAAAGGTGTCCATCTCCTCCTTCAGATCCCTTACACTCTTCCCTCTGCAAAACCACAGAACACCTAAATATGCTAAATCTGGCTGCACTTGGAGACTGCTTACTTAAATCGGTAGTTTACATAAAAATTTTATGTGAATTATTGATTTTATTATCTCGATAGTTTTATTATCTCACTGTTTTCCAGAAGTTCAGCTCCATCATCTATTAAGTCATGAATCATGAACGACTTTCCAGTTTTTCCCAGGTTGCTTAATGATAGTCTTACATTTTAAGATTTTTCTTATTTTATTTTGAATTCCCTCCTGAAAATCCCTGTTGTGAAGCACTTTTCTGGGACTATGAATGCAGCACTCAGGCAGAGTGTAGGTCACAAGCACTGGTGCAATCGAATGCTGAAACACAATACAGACTGTGCTGTGAAACATAAATTGTGGTGCAGCACCCTTTCTTGAGACTGAAGATGCTGAAAGTTGAGTGTTGGTCGAGGAGGAGACTGCAGTGGAATGAAAGTGTGTTTTCAAAGCGTAGCTACAGGCGGAAGGAATGCAGAGGCAGGCGGAGAGATGCAGCACTGTAAGTCACAACGAACTCGCCTTGACAGAGCCGGTCAGGGCAGTATCAGCTCGGCCGGCGTCTAACAGCTTAGCCGCTTTAATTAAAAGAGACCGAGTGGAAAACAAGGGAGGAGGCTGCAGGATGGTTGCCATGGAAACAGAAGAGTGCCCCCCCCCCCCCCCCCCCCAAGTGATTGCACAATAACAATCAATAATCAGGATTTAAGAGTGATTTGAAAGACCACCAGGGCCCAGTGACATGAAGTGCAAGGCAGTCTTTGTGACACAGCTAAGGTTCCCACTGGACTCTGAGGTCCCCAGTGTGTTTACTGTTCAACTCAGATAGCTCTCAGACATAACCTGAAACCATTTCTGCTGCTCACATCTCCACTGTCCAGTCTTCCCCTGGGGTTCTTTCTTCTTGCAATTTCTCGGCTTGAAGGTATCAATTTTTGAAAATGTTCCCTCCTAAAAGTAGACATTTTCTCTTTCATGTATGCTGGGAAAAATTAAGAGTTTTGTTTTCTAAAGCTTCCAAGAGATTCTCCTGGTTTTCCTGCCTGATTTGTATTCCATGTTAGCTGTGTGATGTGAGTGGTTTCTGCATGATAAAAATGATAAAAACAAATATGCATATGTGCGAGTGTAGAGATAGGTAGACATATACACTATGTAGAATAAAGAAAAATATGACAAAAGAAACAGCATTCTATCAATGGCTGGTACTGTGATTTTAGTTATAATGTCCAAGACACACTGTACCTTATGTCTGACACCAGTGCCACCCCAATACGTACAGTACATTATGCTCCCGGCTATGATTCCCAGAGCTGATTTGGATAAAGGTGACCAGAGGATGTTCCTGTGGCAGTTTGAGGTGACAGGATTCTTAGATCCTGGAGGTGCCTCAGCCAGATATTCAGGGGTGACTCTGGCTGTCCTCACTGCTGTCGTTATAAAGTTCTCAGTCTCAGGTCTCAATATAATCACTGCAGGCCGGCTGCTGACTGGTCAGTGGAGGCTACAGAATTATGGTATGATTTTTCCATCAGTTTAGACCCATCATTAGATATGCATAAATGCATGATAAAAATACGAAAAACCTAAATGACCTCATATCATCCATATTTTTGTTCTACCATTTATGGCTTGGTACAGAATGAACCCAACTCTGCCTCCCTTCCAGTGTGCGCTAAAATAGTGCTATAAAATTCTGTTGGTAGTAATTGCAGCATTATGTCCCATTACTTACGAAAGAACATCTGTCTGCCGAAGGCCACAAATCAGCATGAAATGTTGACTCATATGCCGGCTTGCCTGAAGGCATTACACCCTTGTCTTCTTGCGTGCGCAAATGTGACTCACCAAAGCAAACAAACTGATTTTCATGAATGAAATTTCCACTGCAGGATAAAAGAAGAGACCCCTTCCTCCATTGCAGGGGCAGTGAGAAACTGGGAGTGATTTGCACAGGAGGATGGAGGACCAGTGTGAGGTATCTGAGTGCACATCTGAGTGCAATCGATACTGCTGAAAAATCTCTGCCCGTTCATGGGTAAACACCCATAATTGCTAACACATTGCTTTCAAAATGGATATACTATGGCTCACCATTTGCATACGTAAGCTTTGACAAGAATTTACCCCTGAGAGAAGAATATATAATTTGCAAATGTTAATGTTGCAAATTATGTTAATGCAGCTAATGTTTTTTTAAAATGCAAGCAATTTACATGGAGCTATACAGTATATCACATGTACAAAACACCTCCAACTCACCTGTGTTTTATGAGAGTATTTTAAAAAACTTTCTAAACATAAATTTGGGTTGAATTTGAATAAAGATTGTTTTGTTTGTTGTATCTATGTTTTCAAAAAGAACACTGTTCTTTTATGGCCCTATATCTTTGCAGCCAAAATTCAAAACTCATGTGAATTATTTTTAAATATTTTCTTGTAGTCCTTAATGCACAAAAACTGCGACCAGATTAATTTCCCTAAATGGGATAATAAAGGATCACTTGACTGCAGTTGATATAATTTTCACTAACATGCATTTTCAATATGACAGATCACATTAATGGAAAATGTAAAATATCCATTATTGTACTGTGAACCTGTCAAATTTAATTAATTTCAGAGAAATGGTAAAACCATCTCATTTAACGTGGAATTCATTGCAAAAAAAAAAGCTGACTTGAAGTCATAACAGTGTTCGGTTTAATTAACTGTCCTAAACCTCAGCATGGCAGCTTCTTAGGTATTCAGGACATAATTTAGGACTGATGTGTTGGTTCTATAAAATTAGACCATGAGTCATCATGTTCATAATAAAGTTGGTGGCCTGTAAAATTAAACATGACTTCATAGTTCCTAATAATGATGGTGTCGCTCAGGTTTTTTAAAGCAAATCCTTTAAAAATGGCTGGACAACTGGGCTCCCGTAAGAGACTGGGCACCTGGTTGTTTTCACATTTAAGATCAGGAGCCTTAAACCCTATAAAATAATTGTTGTGAATTTACAATTCATAAACTGTCCTTCTCCCTGAGAAATGAAAGAAACACCTAATTAGTAACTGAAAGTTATTTAGAAGCACACAAAGACTAAAAAAAGGTAAATGGATGTCAATTTAATTACAATTTGTACACCAAGTGGTCATTGTATTTTAGTTCTAACATATCAAAAATGTCTCTTGGAAGCAGGAAGCAATTAGAAAGGAGATAATCTGTTGCGTCTAAGTTAGTACGCATGCAGAGTTAATTTCTCGCTCACTGAGTTCACCATGGAAACAACTGACCTCTGTGAGCAAAAATAAAAGAACGATATCTTTCACTGCAATCAAAATGCTGAAAGGGGGTGCCTCGTTTTTGTCTGGTTAATTACTGTAGCCTCAAAGAGGCTAATTGGTGCAATCTAGTTTAATTAAAATCATTCCCATGTGAAGAAATTCTTAAAATGGACACTTAGGATCACTGCAAGGATGCCTGTCTGGCACATATATCTTTGCTCTCACATTAAAGTTTGCATTGACCCAAAGGCTTTAGAGGCGTATTCCAGTCAGGTCAATGTCCATTTAGACAATGTGAGGAGAGAGATAAATTGTTTGGTACAGCAATGAAAAATAAATGTAAGCGGACAATAGAAAGGCAGCAGTTCAACTGTCGATGCGTTGCAGCAAATAAACTGAAAAAAATGCTATTCTTCTTTCCAGACAGATAACAGAGAAAATATACACGCACATTTCTGCACACACGCACTACACACAATTATGCAAATATTCACACACACACGCACTCACACAGATGTTACACACACACACACACACACACACACACACACACATGCACACACACAGATGGTACACACATACACATGGACAACTCACAATAATCATGTGCAACAGACCAGTGAACCATACCACAGAGAAGGCAGGCGATGGAAAATGCCCTGTCCTTTCAAACCCTGTCCCATGTGGGGGTTCTAATGCGTGTATCAACACAGAGATGAATGTCATCTCCTCATCATCTCTCAGACTCTCGCTAGGGGAAGACAGTAGGGCAGTAACTGACAGGGTCACAGCCAGAGTACTACTGTGCTTCCAGAATATTCCACACAAGGCCTACCTCTTGCCTTCCCAAAGGCCTGCTTAACTGCAGAGAACAGAACGTGGTAAGGACAGGGAGAGGGTCACTGATAGTGTGTGTGTGTGTGTATGTGTGTGCGTGTGTGTGTGTGTGTGTGTGGGTGAATGTGAAAATGCGTTTATGTGTGCATTTTTACGCTTGCTTGTGTGGATGGATTCGGACGTCCATCATGATAACACTCAACTCCCTGGTCTGGGAACATAGGTTGCGGTGAAAAGCATGAAAAATTACCTGATTGTTTTGGATGACGTGGATAATTAATTCACGTCCAAGCGAATCCCCAAAAGTGTTTTCATTTTTAATAGCGGCACTCTACAGAGTGTGCATTGCTCCCCATTCATTATTCATGGTCCATGTGCCGCGCCTGGACCAGAGGGTAGAAATGACAGAGAATAGATTTATGATTGGGAAGAAGAGCTTTAAGACTGCATTCGGCCAGGACTGTGTCTGGTCTGCATTAACAACACAACAGCAATACCATGTATGCAGCATTTCAGTTCATTGCTGCAGCTTCTGTTGATGTTGCTACGGCGGCTGCTTCTCCCTCGCGAGCCAATCGCACGAGGCCTCTGCTCGCCAGAGTCACGAAGTGGTGTTCCCCTGTCACGGTGCGGATCTGTCGGGGGAAGGGGGGAGGGAGGGATGCAGAAGGGAGTGACTGAGAGAAAGGAGGAGGTGGGGACTCCTGCATGCTGCAGGACTGCGGTCTATGTCGAGTCCTGCGCTTAGCATAAAGATCGCCAAATGCTGGTCACATGCATCCATTCATATTGTGCTTTGTGACAATGGGCCAGCAACTTATTTTGGTGTTTTTATTATGGAGGAGGCCGCTGACTAAAAACTCCCGTTAAGTTTATTCATTTTGTTTGCTCTCATGCCACAGCCTGAGGGTAATTCCCCGCATCGCGCAGTCCGTCTGTCCATGGAACATCAGGGGAGGGTCATTCATCCTGTTGCCTAAGCAACATTTACTTGATCCTAAGTGTTACGTGCAAAGTGCATATTTTCCAGCGTCCAGTCCAGCCAATGTAATTACTTTATCCCCCACTTTCTGTGCCATGACTTAATTAAATTCTCTTCCAGAGTGTATGGCTGCTGCTGGATTTGTGTGTGAGAGAGAGAGGAATACCAGCTCTCTCCACACTATTTGCAATGTAAACTACACTCTGCACTTATGTTTACCCAACGTGTCATGCACACCCAAGGCAGTTGACATGACTGACATAAACCTGAATGCTTCAGTTAATATGATGCTGTTTTGGGAAAGCATGATCCATGTAAAACCACCTTAATGTTATTGCATGGCATCACAATATAACAGATTGAAATGGTGAGTACAAAACTTTCAAAAAAAAAGTATGTATATATATATTGTGGCAGACGGCAGGGAGAGGTGAGGGGAGTAGTAATTGAGGGCAGATACGTTGCCGCCCGCTGGCTCCACCCCCGAGCCTTATATGGACTTCCTGCCCCAACGAGGCAAGCCTGGGCCTAATTAAGCCATTAAGGGCAGAGGGATAAAAGGGGAAGCGAAGTGAACAAACGGCGCAAAGTACCGTGAGGGAAACGCGTGTGGTGGAGAGAAAGTGAGAGCGAAAATTATCTGTGTGATTACCTGTTGTGACCCGGACTGTTTGACAAACCCCGCTGTGTACCGAACTGTTTTGGCTGAGGACCTGGTTTTTGGATATCCCTGGATTACGGAAAAGGACAACGAGAACGGATTGTGGACTTTGGATTGGTTGCTGAATTCCCCCTTCCCCTCCTTGTGTAAATTTTCCCTAAATAAATCCCCCCTATTTCACTCCAGTCGTGTTTCGTGTGATTGTTTAGTTATTGAATTGGTGACGTGGAAACCCCACACCCGTGAGCCTATGTATATAGAGTTTGTCCATTTAATGACTGAAGCTGAACATGTTTCATCCTGTGAAAGATAGCATTTTTCACCACAACTTGAAGCAGTAGTTCTATTTCACTCACATACTCACTGCACCAAAACTAACAGCATTTTTGCAAGTCTGGCCAACAAAGTATCTAGCAAACACAAACGGTATTTGATCCATTCTGAATCACACACAGTTAGTAATCATGTATTGCCTTTTATGTATCATCAATATTTTTTTAAGGGAACTCGTTATGAGGCTCAGATGATTTTCTTGGTTGAAAAATGTTCACCATGCACTAGGTTTGCATACACCTCTTCTGGTGCTGGTGGATTATCATCAGTGTTTTCCCATGTCCAGTATAGATTTTGGTACGGTATTGATTATTGATCTCAAGCTTAAGTATATTGTTAAAATGCATAAGCATCTCTCCAGGCTTCATTCAGACCAGTACCTGAGGGAGACTGTGATACTGCTCATTCGTGAGAAGGTGAAATAACTGGATAATGAATGTTAAGATTTTTATCTGAAGCTATATATCAAAACTATATATCACATATATCATATGTAAGGACATATAATTTCTATATCAGTATGCAATCAGAATATTTAATTTTATCAGTATGCAAATTATTTTAATAATACATTGCACAGTCATGCCCAGTTTGATTTTTGAATATATTCGTCCTCAGACTGTTTTAAATATATTCTATGCAGCCATCGATCTCCTCTCCTGGAGGATACTGCGTGGATGCAGAGGATGCCAGTTTTGACTGACAGGTCATTGGCTGTCAGAAAATGACTGATACACTAGGCCCCCCCTGGCCCAGGGTCCCAGGACTGACCGCCGCCCCAAGTCTTATTTCGCAAAGCACCCCAAAGCCTTTCACTCTGGGCCCTGAGTTTCCCCTGCCCTCCTGGGCACCATAATTGCGTACTCTGAGTCTGCAACTTCATCCCTTAGCCCTGCCTTTCTCCACAGCAGTGTGACATTGCAGAAATGGTCACATGATCATTCAGCTCCTCATTATCTGAACCCTTTTGTTCTGAAACACAAGTGTTTTCATGCAACAGATGTGTATGGAACCACAACCCGTTGCAAAGTAAACCCCCCCAAAATAGTTTCTCTCTGTCCGTGCTCATCAATATTTCAGCGCTTCTGTCTCCACTGGTGGGCTTCATCATGATTAATTCATCTTTCTTTTCCTTCCCCTGCTCTTGTTATTCTGATCCCGCAGCCCCCCGATCGCACCCGCGGCCCAGCGAGCATCCCACAATGCACCTGCCCGCGCGGCTCGTGCAGGGGAGCGTGTGCAGCTATTGCCGCGGTAACCTGAGCGCGCGCTTTTTCATTCGCGTGTCTGGGCTCCTTCTCTGCCACGCCATGCAGAGAAAAATATACCTGAGGGGGACGACACCAGGCCACTGGCACAGTGCGAACAGCGAACCACCGTTTCATACTGAGGATGCAACGCACATGTCTCCCCCACCTCTTTTAAAGTTTCTATTATATAGCTCCCTTGATTTGTTTGAGAACCCTGTCCTACACGGGGAACACATATATTAAATGATTATGTGTGTTATGCATTAAATATCATCCATACTTCTAGAAAAAGAGAGGCTAGAGGAATAAGCTACAACCATCACACCTAGTACCTTCAAAAAATAAATTAATAACAAAGACTGTGGCACAGAAACAATTTTTGTGATTTTCCACATTTTGTTGCCCACTGGGTGCTATTGTAAAGTTCTTCAAAGTAATGATTTTGCATACCTCAAAGCAACTCAACCGTTATCACATTAGAACAAAAAGTTTTTTCTTGTTTATTAAGATGTGTTCCTTTGTTTTTTTTGTTGTTGTTTTTTTAAACTCCTGATACAGATTTGGCTGTTTTGTGCACCCCCATATTCCTTAATATCAGCATAAGGCATGCGAGTGCTAGGCGAGGAGAGACAATCCAGTTAGCAGAGAGATTTTCATACGTCACCCACGAACACCCAGTCACCCGACAGTGCAGTTCTAAGACTCCCCCACACTGCTGCCCAGCTATTGGGTATTGATCAGCGCATCATCTCGGAAAGCCTGCGGGGAACGCCAAGCCACTTCGCCATGGATCCGCAATCCACACAGCGCGCGAGGGAACGCAGCTCCCAGACATCCAGAGGCTGACCCTCGTTTCTGTGTGCACAGGAGCAGAAAGGCTTGTGTTTGATAGGTGCGTTTACATCTTAAAATAAAAACTCAGTTAAACTGAGAGCAATAGACAAAGGGTTAGGGTTAGATGAAGGGATTAAAAAATTCTCCTACTGACTTATGATGTGATCCTTTTGTCTGTCTGCAGTATTTGCGAAAAAGAGAGTGCATGCGAATGCGTATTTCCCCCAGTCGTTCAGTCAGTCATTCCGTGTGTGTGTGCGTGTGTGTGTTTGTGTGTGTGTGTGTGTGTGGGTGTGTGTGTGTGTGTGTGTACGTGAATGAGTGTGTGTGTGTGAGCAATTAAGGATTGGCAAACCCAAAGGTTTGTGTCAGGTTCAGGACAAGTTGACTTTTATTTCATGACAGAGAAACAGGTTTTGGGGCAGGCTGGGCCGATTATAATATGGCTTTTTTCAGATTCAGTAAAGCATAAGTTAATTCATTCAGGATACACCTACCTGCAAATTAGAACACTCAGACTGTGTTACCCTGCTGAGAAAATTAGCTGCATGAGGAGACACTTTGCTACAGTAAGTGTATTTTAACCCAGAAGAGGATGTAAATGTCATTTATTTCTGGAACTGGAATGACTGTATTAAGGCATTCAATCAAGTTAAACTAATGTGCATATAGTTTCTCAATTTTGTGTCATTCATACACTGGAAGATTCCCTTACAAAAAAATCACATCTTCGAACATCCAAAAACCACGTGAGAACATCCAACATGTGAAGAGGCCACATGTGAACTATAAAAATAATCCCACTGATGCTTTTTCAAGTCACATTTTCGTTTCGTTTTCACAAAATTGTTGTTCATATTGTGTTGTTAAAATGTGAAAAATGAAAATGATGTATGTATGAAAATGTCAAGTTCAACTTTTTCCCAAGTGAATATTTTAATTCATATTTGAAAATGTTAAATTCACATGTGAAATTGTGATTTTCACATGGTAAAAGGCAAATTTTATTTAGCTTTTTCCAGAAGGGCTCACTATCTGTGCTACATTAGAAAAGGAACGGTAAATTATGGCTACTGGATACATTGATCTTCAGTCTTCCAATTAATGTGGCCTATTAATGGTCTAATATTATGTAGTTGTGAAAGAATATAAGGTACATAGCTAAGCAAAAATTATTGGGTATTGTACAATTGTGTCCACTCTGCAACTGATTGAGCCAAGTTGGGCCGGTTACGGTAAGATAAGATTAACTTCGGGTTCGCCTTCGGTTTGGGTCAGAGGTGGTAAGGGTTGGGTGTTACTATCAGGTCCTTACACTATGGCATGCACAGTCCATAGAAATTACACTTTTCCACTGCAGTGAATAATACATTACAGCTGATGGATTGTACATTGGTGGTCACTCACCATACACATTCCGTTAAATGACATCATCATACACGAAGAAAGCAAAGGCATGTAGAACTCATAGGTACAGAAAAGCGGAGTGTTGAGAGATCCGGGACGTGGTTGTTTTCCTAACTTTGACAATAGTGTTCTGTCATTAATCTTGCAGTACGGAAAGGGGACTACACACATGCCTCGTTATGTAATAAAGTATAGCCCTTGCTGAATGTCATTACTGGACTCTGGGCTGTTGGCCAGGCCTTAGCCAAGCGTGATTACTGGAAATGTGGATATATTATTCAGGCTGTGAGGTAGCTGGCGCCGATAAGAGGGGACTTCCCGCTCCGATTCCCCCGCCAGCGGCCTTCGGGAGTGCGTGAGGCTGAGTGTTGGTTCCCCTCTGTGGTTCAGAGCTCCATTATGTACAGTTCCCCAAAATCCCTGGGGAGACACAATCTGGCCTTCAGTGCTTGAGACAGACCTTAACCAGTGGGTAACAGACTCAGTACGCAGCACTGGTATGAATGCGCTCATACAGGAAGATGAGTTACCTTTGCTTAGATGGACCTCTGAAGACACCAACCTCCATAGCAGTCCCACAGTATCATACTCCGTCTTTGGCCGCTTCCTTGAAGAGAAAAGGAAAAACGTACACTCGTCACAGGACTGTCAAAAAAAAGAGAGAGCAAGTTAAGTTGTCCCTCTGTCTCCCTCTGTCTCCCAGCCAGCATGGTAATTAGATTAGGACCAGACGATGAGAGCACTGTGAATGTGTGGGAGCCCACAGAGCGCACGAGGCCCCGCGCGGTGTGAAAGACTCTGCTACAGAGTGGCAATTGCCTGGTGTGGAAAACAAACACCGCTTCCCTTTCGTATCCTGCTCTGACTCGTCTAAAAGCTGCATGTGCGATATTAGCTGGTATTACAGTGGCAAATGGACAAATGGCAGAAGGAGGGTGTTTAATCAGGCTCGTTTCTGCCCTAAGAACATTAAGGGATACTGCCACTGCTGCACATTAAACACCCCAGAGCACGGAGGGGGTAATGACTACCAATGCCTGTCATTGAGTTGGTAGAGAGGATTCCCATAATACATACTACCAGTGCAACGGGAGAGTTTCTAATTACATTATAATACATTGCATTAGAAAAAGGCAATGTTATTTCAGGAATAGTTACATCCTATGGATTCTTCTGTGTTGCTGATTACTAAAAGGCATGCTAAATCACTTAAATTCAGTTATCTTTGGCTTTATTTATTCATACATTCAGTCATTTCTTAATTTCATAATCAGCCAATTCTTGCCCATACAAATCCCTTCTTTTACACAGTGTAAAAATCATCACACAGAGGTGAGCACGGTCAATGTATCACAGCTCAGAAAGTCCATTAACACAATCGCTGGCTCAAAGAGGAGACTGGCCAACTCTGGCCTTCTCATTGGCCAGCGATTTCGCTGCCAAGCTTGTGAGAGTCCCGTAGCAGTTGTTAGAGGGAGAGAAAGTCTGAATCAGCCAAAGCTGCCAGGAACCAGGGGTCAGTTCATTGGCGGGATTACGGAAAAGCTTGTCCTGCTTTTCAAAAATAGCCCGGGTGGCTTATCCCTTCGCCGAGCACAGGTGACATGTTAGGATTAGCCGTAATCGAGGGAGTGGGCGGCGGCAGTCGTAGGAGACAGGGCCCTAACCTGTGTTCCCCTGTGAAGTCTGGGGTTCTGGGTCAGACCCGAGGCCAGGGGTGATGGCTCTGACTGCTGTGGGAGGCGAGGCAAAGAACAGCGATGGAGAGCAGAAGTGAGGACAGGCCTCTGAACTCAAGGCCAGGACCAGACACGACTGATATGCCCTCACTAAAAGTACTGTGGCTCAGATAGCTCCTTCTGCAGTCCAAGCTTCCTGGAATGGGTTTGTAACACTGCATGTAACACACGCTGTATGAAGCTGAAGAAAAGGGTGTTCCCTTACTCTCTATGGACAGCTTGACTAAGATGACTGTGAAAGGGTTCTCCTGAAAACACAGGTTGTCATGACAGACCACAACACAGTTCTTACACTTGAAACAGCGAGTCATTATAAATAATTGATTTACATTCATAATGTATATTGTGACACTACTGACATTTCCGGCATTCACTACAGTCAGAATACCACGTTGCCTTTTGTAATGGTCTCTGTTGATCACAAAACTGTCTAAAAAAACAATCCAGCTGGCTATGTCAGAAGAACAGCAAGATCCTGAGCCAGTTTACATAGCTCAATTAAAGATGTAGGAGTCTTAAGCATTGCTTCTCAATTTTACTATTTTACTTATGGAATCAGGGAGGAAAGCTCTTATTGTGTCTTGGGTGGGAACCCCCATGTGTATGGGGTGAATTAGGGGGCTTAACACAGGACTTACTGACCCTTCAAAAAAGAATCTGTCTGTAGATCACTTCTGTCAGGCCCCAGTTAATTCAATTATAGCTCCACATGTCAAGGCCATCACTGTTCCCTCCCTAACAGGACATTACAAATGGACAATGGCGTAATAACAATAAAACTGAATGATAATCAGATGAAATGAGACTGTGGCTAATAAAAGGAGACAAATGCATCTCTCTAGTCTGGACATGGTGTACTTAGTCGTGCATGTCAAGAAGGCCCCATTGGTTTTAACTGAAATGGCTCATATTCGCCAGGCTGATTAATTGCTTGATAATGGCACGGACCAAACACATATTCAGATGGTCACCAGTGAATATCTGATTCATACTTGGATAAAGGTTGCTGAGGAGTCAAGAGGCATCAATGTAACTTTCATCTGAATCTCCTCCATGGTGGCATAAACAGAATGAATGATGAACCCTAAAAAGGTTCATGTTTATATTTTGTTTAAATCTTTTGTTAATGATGCCCTTCACTCGGGAAATTTCCAGTTTAAAGGGACACTGCCTTACTGAAGATTGAAACTCATCCCCTATTACACTCAATACATATATTTATTCCCACTTCACCACCCAACCCCAAATAAATACATAAAAATGAATAATAATAAGAACCTAACCTGTTTCTGAACATTTCAGACCAGGAACAGCCAAAGACACTGGCCAAACACTGATACATTACACATCATAATGCTGAAGCAACTCTTTCTTGCTTGCCCGTTTTGCTGAAGCAACATTTCCTTGCTAGCCTGATTGCTGCCCATGTCGCCAGGCTAACTGTAATTTGTTTAAGTGAACGGCAAGTGGGCACCAACGAGAACCTCTGGCCCACTTAGCCGCTGGGGAACTGAAGAAGCTTGGGAGGAGAAAACTAATGGAGCAACGTGTTACATAAGACAATGAAAGTGCAACCCTGCCCTGAACTCTGCCTCGGAGACGAGAAAGGACGAGCAGTAATTCAATCTCTGTCAGTCTCACGCTCGCGTGGGGAGAAGGGTGCGGAGACAGCGGGAGCAGAGAGAACTAATGAAATCACCAAACGCTGAGCCAGAACTTGGTCCAAACCACACGTGGTGGGTCGCACTAGCGGGGGGTGGAGTGGACACAACACACGAGCCAGGGCAAGAGGACTTCAGGGTTATCCTTTAAGGCAGTGGGCTTCACTTCTCATAACATGTTTGACTGCTTGGAGAATCTCCTGTCCTCCCAGGCAGGGTTCTCAAAGCACCTGACAGGCCATAATGAGAAGAAACTAATGATGGCATCCCATGCAGAGGAGAGATGGGATTCCTCTCTTGTTCAAATGTTTAGCCGCTGACTGTCCCAACGTAAATCTTTTGAGTAGGGTACAATGTCACAAAGCCTATTTCAAACAAGTTGAGTTCTGGTGATTTGTCTTCTTAGTGAACAAAATAAAAATTAATGAATTAAAAAGCTGTGGGTTTGGTGTAAACCCAATCAAAGGTAGTGTTTGCATTTTTGGTTCATTCCCATGAAGTACATTTGACATTAGCTCTCTGGTCACGACTTGGTTTCAAACTTGGCTTCAGCCTTTGAAAGTATGCCTGGGAAAATATTTCACACACCAGTGAAAACTTAATGAAGCAATCTCGCATCTTACACCGCATACCCACTGAGAAAAAGATCACTCACAAAATAGCAGTTTATTGATGGAGAAAAACCTAACTAGAGGAGGGAGAGAAAACCTTACCAGTGAAACTGCAAGTTTGGGGCTGCTATGGGCTAAATCGGTCTTTCGGTAAAAGATTCACACTGTAGGTCTGTACTAGCCAACATAGACAGCTGTGTACTAAGCATGCATGTTAGGGGCTTGTGGGATTGTTATGACAAAACAAGGTGGCTGAATGCATTCATGTGTTTCCTGTGTACTCAGGCGCTGGTGGACAGAGACATGGGACTAGTTGAATGACAATTCATCTACCTTTGTAAAGAATGTCCAAAAGAAATATGTTTCACCCTAGCACCACATTTTGTGCATGCTATTGGTTGTGCTGTCCCATAAATACATTTATAATCTACACTTCTTGATTTTCAACCTATTTGAAGGGGCCAAATGTCAAAAGTATGATTGTGGTGGGCAATGGCACTTATCAGACTCTACAACTGTAAATGGACTGCATTTATATAGCGTTTTTTTAAGCACTTTACAATTGATGCCTCTCATTCACCAGAGCAGTTAGGGGTTAGATGTCTTGCTCAGGGACACTTCGACACGCCCAGAGCGGGGATCGAACCGGCAACCTTCCGACTGCCAGACAACCGCTCTTAGGGGCGACATAGCTCAGGAGGTAAGACCGATTGTCTGGCAGTCGGAGGGTTGCCGGTTCAAACCCCGCCCTGGGCATGTCGAAGTGTCCTTGAGCAAGACACCTAACCCCTAACTCCTAACTGCTCTGGCGAATGAGAGGCATCAATTGTAAAGCGCTTTGGATAAAAGCGCTATATAAATGCAGTCCATTTACCATTTACCTCCTGAGCTATGTCGCCTCCCCCCTGTACCAGTGGGCTTTTCAGATTCAGACATAATAAACATGGCATGACTGGGACGGCAGATGAAAAAATTACATTATATATTTGAGATTCATTGATGTCAATACTCCTAAATTGCACTACTATTATTACAATTGAGAAATAAATAATTATATTAAGGAAATTCTAGTAAGAACTTCCATACAAAAATTGCATAGCACTAAAACACTCAAATACATTTCAGGCTATGCTTGTATATCAGGAAATTAAATTAAACATTAAAATTAAGATGTTCTATATCACTAATGAGGCAAATGAATCTTAGTACAAAGCTGTTAGCACAAAATGCCCTCCTTTTTTTTAAGGATGGGGACCTCAGTCTTCTTCCTGATGGTAAGATGATTCAGGAGATGTGAAGGAAGAGCCATTACATATTCTCCTTTCTAAACTGTCTGCTCCTCATAAAGATGCTTTGTGGTTATTTGTTGTCTCCCAATGATCTTACTACTCTGTAATGTCACCTTCTCCAGCTTAATTTGCATGGTGTTAATTAGAGCCAAACCAAATTGTAAGGTCAGTTTAAAATTAATATTTTAAAATGTACATTCTTTAAGATTTTTTTTTTTTAATGCAGCAATGCAACAATGCAGGCTCATTTATTACCTTGCAAAACTTTAGGGGATCCTGAACCACAGCTGCACAATCTCTGAATGAGGTATCAAGATGAGACAACACATTTTCCTTATTAGAATAGTTATTATTAGAATTCATTATCATACGGTGCCTGGAACCTTCTCCGAAACAAGACCTGATGAGAGAGAGAGACAGAAAAGGAAAGTGAGAGTGAGGTCACATTATTCTCTTAATCAGATAAACTATGTCATACTTATGGGCACTTTAAAAACAAAGAATTATAGCATAATCACATAATTGCAGTTCAGATTTAGTAGGTTTTGTTCAAACAACAATCACAGTAGTAGCCTATATATATACGTCTAAAAAACAGATCCTGCGAAATATTTCTTTGCATTTGATAGTTGCTTTATACTTGTGCGTGCATTCGGCTACAAGTATAGATATACAGTACGCATTACTGAAGTTATATAATTAGAATTCTTATGTTTTATTGTTCTTGCAAATAGGTCCAAGAAATCTCTTAATATTTGTAAAACGCTATCTTCTCCGACTAATTGGTTCTAATCAATCTAGGGGGCTCTAGCACCGTTACACTTACCTTCATAATGAACACAAAAGTGCCGGAGGAAGATTTCCAGTGAAACTGAATCATAGGCAAACGAAGGCAACCACATGTACAACCACACAGCTACCCAGCCAATGAAGGATGCTATACAGCACACAGCCCGTTGTTGCGTTAACATTTATACAGCGATGCCAATCAGCATAGCGGTGTGCATCTGCTTAAAACAACACCACGTAATCCTACAAACGCCCTCCCCTCCTTTAAATCCGCTCGCCCGTCTCACCTTGCTAAACTGATACTTTGAGCCCCGTGGAACCGTGCAGCGAGGTTCGTTGTCTCGCGGGGCGTTTGATGGTAACATGGTTTGTAGAGCACGGCAGTAGTGCCCAGTACTTAAGGATCTTCCGGAAGGCTGCACGCTGCATCTCTCTCACTCACACATATTTGCACAGAGAGGAAGCGGGGTGAACTGAAAAAAGGTAAGAATTAACCATGCATCAAGTTGTCCTGCATCAATTTGAAATATTTATATCGCTATTTAATTGTTAATGAGGCGCTTATATCTTTTGTCCCTTGCTGGGACCTAAATTGTCTAAATTTTAAGACAGCTTCTTGCGATATACTATTTCAGGTCCTAAGTACGTATGTTTCACATTGTTATCATTCATCGGATGAAGGGATACGCGGGTATAATTATGTAATAATTGTTCCATTCTGTTTAATTGCACGTCGCGTTCCAATGTACATTCTACCAAATGCCTGGGTTCTGTTCGCAGTTTTTGAATTCCTTTATTCAATTCCACGTTAACTTTCAACGATATAGCCTTGCTTTAATTCCTAAAAGACGATCTACGAGTGATTATATCTGTAACGGAGAAAAATCGAGAAGTAAAGAATGTCTTGCTATTGCATGACTGCAAAAACCGCATCTATTGGTGATGAAATCTTGCTCCAAATCATCTCTTTTCCGTGCAGTGCTGTTTATTGTAAATATCTCCATCCGTTCACACGACAGGAAACGGGACAGAGACTGGCGCTGCTACTGCATAAAGGATCAATGCAGTCATATTAATTCTCTGACACGCAATAAGCATGTTTCGGATTAGGGATTTATTTATGATTAATGCTACGGATGGTTACATGAAAGCCTGCAACATTAATGCCATGTTACTGACAGTAAGGTTTTCCGTCTATAAAAATCTTGAACCTAATGCGACGGTGTATAATTAGGAACTATACAGCTGCTGTCACTCCCCCTTATGGGAAATAACACCAGTCATGATAGTTACTTCACTATAAGATTTATTATTATTATTATTATTATTATTATTATTATTATTATTGAGTATCTGCACCGCTGCTGTTACTGTATTAAAAAAAAAATGTCTTACATAGTTTTGGATAGTTGCTTTTTTTTCTTCGCCAATAAAAATGAAAACGACACATTGTTTACGAGGCCAATAAAATCGCACATTATGTTATCAATACTTAAAATAAAACTGGGAAGTACTTCTTGGTATAATTCAGTGTCTCTGTGAATGCAATTTTATAGAGATATTGAGGATTGCGTAGACCGGGAGTCTGGTACATTGTAATGATGGTGATGACGACAGTTGTTATTATAATAATAATAATAATAATAATAATAATAATAATAATAATAATTATTATTATTATTATTATTATTGGTAGTAATAGTAGTAGTAGTTGTAGTAGTAATAGTAGTGGTGGTGGTGGTGGTAGTTGTATTGTAAATTATGAAGACAGTATTTATTACATAGGAATAAATGCACAAACACATTGTTGCCAACTTGCTCGTTAATAATGGATATCCTGTAGGATTCAATTTAAGGAACATGGGAAGCTTATGACATACACTTGCCCCAGAAATCCAAACTGATCTGATACATTGTGCAGAATAGAGATTCTGCTGCCTAATACCATTTCACTCAATGCAAAGATTATGTTTAGTCCTTGTCGAATGCTGAGCAGTAGCTCTTTTCCCTGAGGTGAATATTAACCTTCATGGTTTTACTGGAACAAAGCCTTGAAGACACTGTGGACTCCTGGCCTACATTTGTCTCCCACATTGATTGAAAATCAATGAGGAAATTCTACAAAGCTAGAGTGTTCATTGAATATTCTGTGACATTTGTGTACGCCATACCAGCAAAATAACAAAGCATATTTAAAACCTGGAAACATCCCACAGATTTTCAGTTTTTATCCTGTGTCTTAAGACAAACACATCACATAAATAGTTGAGCATGTACTATGTATAGTTAGTGAATTGTTTTAAATGTCAAACACATGTAGTAAACATTTCCAGGTTTGCGTCTATATGATATTTTTTCTGTTGTTGTACAGAGGGTTGGATACACACACACACACACACACACACACATACACACATACAAATACACACACACTTGTGTGAGCGCACACACACACACACACACACACACAAAGTTTAAGGGATGGGGTTAGAAATGTCTGTTCTGCCACAAAGCCCTTTTTTATACTGTGTCAGGTACATTTGGTCTAGGCACACATGCTCTACAGCATTAGCCCCTTTTGTTTAGCAAATAGATGATGATGTTTATTATTATGATGCTGCTGCTGCCACAGATGATGATGCACCAATGGTGATGGTGATGATGATAATAATACTCACTACTACTACTACTACTATAATAATAATAATAATAATAATAATAATAATAACAATAATAATAACACCATTAATAAAAACCAGAAGCATAATAACTATGGTAATGTTAATCATGGAAATCATTAAAAAATGTTGATGGGTCGTGACTGTCCCATGAGTGTGTTCAGGGGGCCCTGTAGCTGAATGCTGTTTTCCATAGAGCTCCACTGTCATGTGGCTTCTGTAAACAAAAGGCTTCTTCTAAGGCCTGTGTATTTATATGCACGGGCATGTTCTCTGAACTTAAATAAGTAGTCCTATTTATATCATAAGCATCACTCAAACAATAGTATGGGTATTCAGCATGTCACATTTCACATGAATTACAAATATTTATTTATTTCACCCATCGGACAACGGGCTGGAATCAATATAAACTCAGCGTGTTTAGTCGTGAACTTTGAGAAACATTTTAGCAACTGCTTTAAAAAAAGAAAGAAAGAAAAAAGACTTTTTGATTTTTACATGGCGATTTGATTAATACCAGCCACTTAGCTGAAGACGGTGTGGGAGGAAGTGGTAGAAGAACGTCAGGCTTTTTCAGGTTCATTACTCAGTGGTGAGGGCAGAATGCTCTGTGGTGTGGGTTGCACCAGAGCCCGGGTTTCCTGCCTGAGGAAATAGCAGGAGAGGCTCACCCTGCAGCCGCACAGGGGTCCCCCGGCCGTGGCCTGTGCCGTACTCCGCAAAGCGCTCTCTGCTGCCGCGGCTCTCTGCCAGCCGTGCTCTGGAAACAGTCAGCCCAGCCCCGGGTGGCCTTCGCTGGTGGGTGAAAACCTTTCATTTGGCAGCATTAACTGAGAGCTCCTTCACTCACCACTTCTTTCCATTAACAAGCAAATGCCACTGGAATACTCCCAGCCCCTGCGCTGTGCTAACGTGTCTTTCTCAGTGGCTGGTTTGCGTGGTGGATCAGTACTACAGTTTGACAAAAAAAATGGGACAGCACCTAACAGCTTTCAGCTAGAGGAAGGAGACACAAGAAGGCCCCATACCCACATTTGCAAATTTTAACTCCACCCCTGTCAACTTGACGAGGTGCTTCCTTTTCTTTTTCTTCAGTCTAGTAATTTATCACCATTTCTCAGCAGTTTCTCCAACGCTGCGTGTTTTTTTTTTTTTTTGGGGGGAGTGGGGGGGGGGGGGGGGGTCCACTACTGAGAAACGAAAGGACTGAGAATAAAAAAAGACTCAGGCCTGTTCCCCTTCTTCCTGCTTCCTTCATCGCGTTTGAAAGCTTGGCCCTGCCCCCTTTGGCGCCGTGTTTGGCCTCCGCCCGCGCGTGTCGTGTGCTTCGCTCACCCCGTTTCCTCGGGACGCCGCTAGCTCAGAGCCGCTCCCGCGCTAACGTTGTTTCAGTGTCACGTCCGTTCGCCCGGCCGCCTCCCTCGGTGAGGCCTTCTGCTTCGACTCCGTTCCAGACGTCCATTCCTCTTTCTCGACAGACTGCGTCCTTGATTGCGTGGCGCTTAACATTTATCCGAAAATCGAATTGCAGAATCGGGGGGGCACAGCAGGAAGCCGGGATGGATAAAGCCGGGAGAGGGGAGTACTCTCGAGACACAAATAGAAGCGGACTGAAAGCCGTGCAGCAAAGGCCTAACCTGAATTCCTGTTATCCGAACGCACTGGGAGATGCTTAAAGTGAATTATAGGGGGGGAGAAGAATCAATACTCTGAGAATATGCGGCTGTTTGTCACCTCGCTATTCCTGAATGTGAGATGGGTTAAATATGGCGGGTCCCTTGAGATGACATACCGGTCTCCAAACAGAAAAGTCCCGTCAGAAATAGAAAATCAATGAAGCTCCCAGCCTCGCATCCACTAAAGCTGTGGCGTAGCTGGTTTTCATGACACTGCAATTTTTAGTCCCTTCTCTTCACAGCGTGAGGACATTAGGAGGACTCAACAGCTTATGAAAAAAGCACTCTGTGCTTCATTTGCGGTTGAGTCATCTGTTATTTTAGAACAAACATCTTTCATTATGTTAGCTGACACAAGGATTTGTGTGTTCCACCTTCTTGAAGGCTAGTTGTCATTTGTGACGCGGGTGGTGTAAAGATGACGACCTTACTGGACGGGGACTTCGGCCGAAATGTGAAATGCAGGTATCAGAGCAGCGGCAGACTGACTAGCAGTGGGCTCATTTTGAAGTGCTGCAAAGAGAGGTTGGTGGTATGCCCGATGTGTGTAACCCTGGGCTGAAGAGCTCGCTGTGTGGTGCGTGTAAGATGATGCAGGTGATTATGGGATAGGGCTCCGGGCTTAGAGTCATCGCTCAGGGCCACGTGAAACCACTGTCAGGGAGAATCCAGCTGAGTGGGCACCTTGTGTCCTGATCAAGGCTCTCACGTGTATTTTTAGAGCCGGCCAGAGAATGGATGGAAATGGATAGGGCCACATGTATATTGTATTGCATCGATTTCAGTCCTTTGTGTTTTTTTTAATTTTTTTTTTACGAGCAATAGGTCCTTGCCCAATAACCCCTACCAGGTTACAGCATATGCTGGATAAATCAGCCTAATGGGGAATATTTCAAATTCAAAGGCATTTGTTTTCTTCCCCGCTGTGTTATTCATTGTGCAGCTCTCAGCTTTAAATGAAAGGGTATTATTTCACCATTACATTTCAGAATAGTCATATGCTCAGGCAAGAAGAAAGAGAGAGATAGAGAGAGAGAGAATGAAAGGCAGAAACAAGATGTGAGAGAGCTGTCTCTGCGTGGCAGTACAGCCGAAGCGGTCCAGTGATCCAGCCTCTGATGTGTCGACTTCAAAAGGGCCTGTAGCTGGTATCTCCTCAAGGTTCTCCCCCCCTGCCAGCTGCCCCTCTGCGGAGAACAACCGAAACGAGTGCCTGTCTCCTCAGAACAAAAAAGGGCCCAGCTGCCTGGCGAAGGCGCTTTTCGGGGCTGGAGGACGGCCCCGTGTGCGGCCGCTTCGGTTCCCCTGCGCCTGGGGGGAGAGCGCGCAGGTGCGGGCGCTCAGGTGCGAGGCAGTGGGCTGTGACCCGAGCGGATTCGTTAATCCGGCCCTGCTTTTGTTTATCGGGCGGGGTGCGCTGCAGCTCTCGCAGACTTTCAGTGTTGGCAGATTGCATGGCTCTCTCTCTCTCTCTCTCTCTCTCTCCACCAGGAAGCCGCAGATCGGCTCTCCTTGACCTGAATAATGCATGTCCCCCCCCCCCACCCAGCTGAGATGCGGGCAAAATAATTGCCATCTGGACTCAAGGTGGGGTCATGTGTATTTGGGTGTGTTTGGGGGGGAGCGGCTTTTTTTCCTGCTGTAACTCAGAAGAGAATGTGAGTCAACCTTGCATCAGGATAAAGTGCATTTGGCACCCCTAACTTTCAACCTGTATTTCTATCTCAGGGAGCTGGGGGTAGTGTCACTGGTACAGTAGGTGGACCTACCTGTCATACATTAGCACTGTCATCCTTGGATTCTGTTGCTTTATGTTCATAGGTCGAAACAAGTTGTTATGCAATAAGAATGTAGTGGAGATCTATAGTGTTTAACACCATAGGACTGACAAAGCCATTTATGGTAAATGGTCATTTTTTCCAGTTTCTGTATTGCTGCCGCTTCAGACTACTTGGCATATGTGTAAGCTAAGACTAGAATAAGAAAAGGGAGTCCCCAGAAGACTGACCGCAGATAGATCCATCTCATCCTAAACAGCAGCGCTTTCTTGAAGTAAGAGGGGAGTGAGTATGATAGCTGTAAGAGACTTCTCAACTTGTTCTGCTCTCAACCCTGTGCACCTAATAAGATCATCTAGCAGCTAGAACATGAGATGCTATTTGCGTTCCTGGTACAGACAGGTCTGTCTTCAAATCCTTGTGTGAGGGATTTATGCTCCTCGAAAAAAGGGAAGGGGGTGTGGGTATGGAGGTGATCCGTCTTCTCCAGACACGTTAGTTCAGCAAGCGATCTGACCTTTGACCTGGGTGTGCCTGGGTCATGTGTGGGTCATGTGAAAGCGAGTCTCATCAAGCAGAGGCACCTAATGGGAGAAAAAGTGTTTCACTTCAGGGAGGTCACAGGCTTTGGTGCGACCCCAAATACTTTCTCTGTGGGTCCATTTCCAAGAAACCCTTTTTTTCAGATAAGTTGCAATTCAGCTCAAGCTCCAACTAGACACCTGCGCTAAACATTACATTTGAGGTAAAGTAGCAGTAATCTTCTGAGAACTGCTCTAGGAGCCATTAAAGACAACGAGATAATGGCGACTGGGCTAAGGCTGCCGGGAAGTTTCTGGAACGGCGTTCTGAGGCGCTGCAGGGTCTCGCCGGCGCACGGCTCCTTTCAGACGGGGTCGGCCGGAATGTTGGCGGCTGCGCTGGCGGGCGGCGGACAGAGCGATGCGCGCTATGCGGGCGCCCGCGGGCTGTGTAAACAGCGGGAGTTTCGACGCGGCGAGGCAGCAGGCACTTACAGAAGATCAGAGACGGTAAAAAGGAAGGTTGTGATGGCGAGAGGAGAGAGGTAGGGAGAGCAGTGCGCGGTGCCGGAACGTGAAGGCTTCCCTGGTGTGCCGTGCCACTCTGCCAATCGATCATACGGCGCACCCCCCGCCGTTAGAAAGAGGCGCCTTCTTCTCGGCCTTCTTTTTTGACATTTACATTCGGGCTGAACGTTTTTGATGGTTAACCCGATTGTAAAGGTGCTTTCACAGACAGAGCAGGAGCGTGCATCGGATTAGTTAGGAAGTGTTGAACAGGGAAATGAAAAAAGAGTACACTTTTGAGGAGAAGCAGCTTTGATTAGCAAGAAGGCTATGGAGTAACCAAGGTCGGGCTGCTTTTTTGTGTCAGTGTAACTGATAACTGACAGGCTTGTCAGTGCAGAGAGGCAAGCCCTAGTTATCCTCATCCCCCAACCCCCCCAAAGACACACACTCATTTGATGCTCCTCTAAAGCAAAGTGTGGTTAATCTGCTATTGTGTAGCTGCTCTTCAGCTCAGCAGGTAATTATAACACAATGGATGCTCAGTTCGGATGGATCAAAATCTTGACTTGCCATTGTAAGATAGAAGCACAAGGCTCTATTCTGCTAGTGATATTCTTTCTCTGCATGTACAGTAAATCCCTCTTTTGCTGCCACCCCTGACACGGAAAATAACTAGTCAAGAAAAAAAAAACGGGCTCATCTGGTGAATTGCACTCTTTCATACTGCAAAGGAATAATCAAATTGCATTGATTTATCTGTACAGGTTGTTTTCTTGCATGTAGTTTGCATGTTATGCGATATGCAGCTTCTACAGATTCACACAGCTGGAGCTGTGAAACCACTAAAAACTCGTTCCTGTGCCCAGAGAGACGTGGTTGACTGGACCTATGTTAGTGTTTCTGTTTGTGTGTCTGTCTGTCTGTCTATCTGTCTACATATTATTTTGGTTACCATGTGGCGAGAAAAAGGCCTTATCTGATTTAATCTGTGCTTGTACTTTCAGGAGAAAAATCTAGCTACCATGCAGCGACATTATGTAAGAATCCTGGTACAGACAGGGAGGGTAGCGTGGAACCTTTGAGGTGGACGCACAGACGGTCTGAAACCAGCAGTCCCCTTAGAACCATCTGTGTCACTGTGGCGGTTTATCAGCCTTCAGAATAGTGTGTGCATCTAACAGGGCGGGTAAGCCAGTTTTCAATAAAAATATCTGTCTTTCAGTTATATTTAAATGTATGCAGTATGCCACATAGGAGTACATGTCCTCAGTAGGCGTGAAAGTTAATTATTTGTTGAAAATTTACACCCACATTTGGCATTATGTGTCAATTTATAGATAGCGTACTCGACAAGGCAAATTCAGCGTGAGTGACACCACTGTTATTGGCTGTGTGCTGGCTCCAGATTCAATTCAGATAGCTTTGTGTATGCCAGATTTGCCCTTTGCATTTTTGTTCATGAGATGATAATCTAAACTTGTGCTTTCAATATCATTTGGAGCCTTTTTGTTATTGTTTTTATTTTTTTTTGAAGCACCCGCTTTGGTTGTACTGCACCTTCATTTCTTCGAGGATGGAAGCAATCATCTCCTCTTCGGCTACCCCTTCCCTTCATTTTTATCTCTCTTTTTTGGTCCTATTTCTGTTTCATTTCGTCTGCCCATCTCATGCACACTCTCCCCCGCTTTCCCAATGAGTGCAGAGGTCAGAGTTGAGAAAGACGGAGGCGAAGGTGCCCTGCGTGCCAGTGTTAGCGCTCCTGTTAGCGCGGCTGGGCGGGCCGGGGGGCAGGGAACGGGGTCAGAGCGGCTAAATGGTTGTGTAATCTGGGCTGAATTAAAGCTGCTGCGCCCTGATGAGACAGGAATCTGTTCCAAGGCCTTTGCAGACAGGGTGTTCTGCTCAGCTGACGTCAGACTGTAATTCTTCTCTCATCTCACGATAGCCCTGCACTGGCACTGATAATGAGGGTGGTACTGATTGGAATAATAATAATAATAATAATAATAATAATAATAATAATAATAATGATAATACTTCTGTAATATTTGTGTGCTTCTTATTCTTATTATTATTGCCATTGTCGTTACTATTATTATAAATAATAATTTTACATTACGAAGGGTAGCTTAGAGTACACTTGACAACAGTGACAATGGAAATATTATAGTATCTCACTTAATGGGTTACAAAATGTAACATAGTGTGAGATGTTCAGTTTCAGTCACGGTATACGTAAATATAACCAGATAAAAACACTTGATTTAACGGAGTTAATGAGACCATGAGAGCCTGTCTGGTTGTTCTGTTCATGTGGCATTAATGGCTCATAATTTTAACATTTTCACCACCTGGTGACAATTTAATGACCCTATCTATATTGCTTAAATACATTATTTTGCCTAGCTAGTAGGAAAATGTTGAAAAATTGTGTTTGAAATTGTAGTTGTGCTATATGCCATAAAGCCTACATAATTATAATATAATGCACACTGGTTAGAACCAGTCATTACAGTGTATTACAGCTTGTGACAGATGCCAGTGGAATCTGTGTTGTAAAATGTTCGGTATACGTTATGACAGTGTAATGACTTTTGTCTTGAATTGTAATATGCAGTCATTGTGTATTGCGGTGTGACTGGTATTATTTCATGGGCTTTCATAAAAATGAGGCAGCCATTAACACACACCTTTATAAACTTTCCTTTATAACTGTCCGCGTGAATTATACTTGTGTGCGTACAAAAAATATTTTGAATGTACCTTTCCCTCTAAATTAGAACACGCAAAATTATTTTCATGAGTCTTCAGGCGCTACAGTTTTCTGTGATGCAGGAAATAAACACACTAATTTGATACCCAGGCTGTAGAGGAATAATAAGTCTGTCCCTCAGAACAGATGATTTCTCTGCAAACGTCCCAGGGTGCTTTTAAATGGCAGCTGTTGTAATGGCACATTGCATTGTGGGTCCCTGGGACGGCTGTGCCGAGCTTGGCTGCGGGGAATGGGCGTCCCTCAGTTTCTCCTCATGAATTGAGATCTGTGTTCTTTTCCTCAGAAGCTTTTATTCTCTTTTTATTATCTGCTGCTGGGGATATATTCCTCCTGGATACAAGCTGAAGACCGCACATTAAAATGTTAAGCGTTAATCAGCTTGTCATTAAGACACTGTTCTAGTGCATGCATGGACCCAGTGGTCTGGTATGGAATCTGGACTGTGCCATTCCTGACTGGTCTGCAGCCACACAGCTGGTTTTGGTGTCGCCCAGGGAAGGGAGAGTTTCAGTTACAAGTGACCCCTGCCCATCTGGCACCCACAATCCATCTGTTTTGAACCTCCAACTCATGTTTGAGCAAGCGCGACTCATAAGAAGCCATGGCAGACGTTGCACGTTTCGGAGGAGAGCACGTTCTTGTTTGCGCTCATCCAAATCAGTAGCAGAGGTGGCGACAATGGGCGGTGATGAATACAGTCCGGCATTCCAAATTGGGAGAAGGGTGACCCACTAATTTGCACAAAATGCAGAATACGACATCTCACTGCGCCTTCATTTCTGCTCATCAAAGGCCCTGTGTTACACTGGGGGGCGATTTGCATGAATGAAGAGGAAATGCGTGCCCATTGATATTTAAAGGATGTGGTGAGGCCGGCCGTGCTCCGTGAGCGAGGTGTGATTTGTATGCGCGCCTCAGCCCTTCTTTTCCCCTCACGAGGCGCCCAGGAAGTCCGCAATCAGGTGCAAATGCATGGGTCCTCATCAGCGGGATTGTGTTTGCCACAGCTGAAGTGAAGAGAGAAATTGAATCGCAGATGGGCTCCGCTCCAGCATGACAATTAAGGTCTGTTCCAATTTCGCAAATTGAGAAAAAAAAAAAAATATATACATATATATATATATATATATATATACTGTTTATGGATGTATAGAACCGCATGTTCCAACCTCATATACATAAGGGCAGTTCCTATTGAGGGAAGCATGGATGCATCAAGTGCAAATAAAAAAAATAAAAACATTTTTGAAGTGTCCTTCTTAGCCACCTGCTTTTTTCAGCTGTGGCTTACCTCATCGTGACTCTGTTCCTTTCATCCTCTCTTATGAATCTATTTCTAACTATTGCAGCTGGTCTCTGCAGATTCAAAATGTGCAAACCACAGATTTTATTTGCTTATTGTCAGCATAATAAAACAGCTGTCATTGGACTTAGATTTTGGCCTCTTGACTGCTCTGGGACCTTGGCATTGTCCCTTGGGTCATGACAATAGAATCACTGCCTCGTGTGTGTGTGTGTGTGTGTGTGTGTGTTGGGGGTTCTTGCAGTAAAAATTATTGATATGCTGTAGCTATTGTCTGTTAGTCTCTCTGCCAAATTTCTGCCTCTGTAAAGAGATCTCTAGCCATGGACGGAAAGATGAGATGGGGAATGGAGAGGTTAATCAGAAGTACATACCCAGAGGCATTATGGGTTCATGTCCTGGGTGAGCCAGGCTAGCATTAAGCTACGGAACATGTACCCAAAATTGGTGTGCCACGCCTACGAACAATATAATCATGTAACGGCTACTGCAGCTTGTCCATTGAATTCCCTGTGTAGTACTGTAGACCTCTCTCACATGGGTACACTCTTATAGGAGCTGTGACACAGTGTAAATCCTGTCTGGGTTCATCTTGCTACTACCTTGGGTTTGAGTACCCCCAAAGTAAAAATGAAATATATGAAAAAATTACACGCGCCTGCATCGTTTGGGGTGGATGAGTGTTTAGAGAGGGGGTTAAAGGACTACAAGCCCCCTAAGGGTACCTGCAGGTACTGTTTCGTTAAAATGTATTTGCTTACTTCCTGATTTCCTTTATCATTGTATATTAGTCACGCTGAATGGTTTCAGACCTTTAGACAAAATGTAATATTTGACAAAGGGAACCCGATTAAACACGAAACACATTTTAAAAATCATTTCGTTTATTTAATGAAAGAAAAAGAGAGAGTCTCCTCCACAGCTCTCCACTGTGAGGAGCATCCAGTGTGCGCTGGGTCCCCATCAGTTTAATGACCATTTGTTCCCCGGTTTAGTCTGTGGGGTTTGCAGAGAGCTGACCTGCTGTCAGTGTGATTTGACATGCTACAGACAAGCAGAGCCACACAGAGCTGAGCTGCAGTCCGTGGTCAGCTTCGCTTCCCCAGCATAGGAAATGCAGGTTTGTCATTGTTATTGACACTCTTGGGTGTGAGGCGTGAGTGAATGGCTGTGGCTGTGCATGAGTGTGTGCGTGTGTGAGAGAGTGTATTTGTGTATGTTTGTTTGGGATAGAGTGTGTGTGTGTGTGTGTGTGTGTGTGTGTGTTTATGTACATGCCTGCATGCATATGTGTATGTATGTTTGGGACAGAGTTTGTGTGTGTGTGTGTTTATGTACATGCCTGCATGCATGTGTGCATGTATGTTTGGGACAAAGTGTGTGTGTGTGTGTGTACATGCGTGTGTGCATGTGTGTGTGTGGGGGGGGTGAATGTGACCTTTCACCTTTGCAGATCTCCATTTTAAATCTGGGCCCTGACCACACAGTCGGGGTGTTTAAAAGTGACAGGCCAGCGCTGCTATCTCTGCGCCCCTCCTGCGCTAGCGGTGTGCAGAACGGGTGAATGCGGATGAGACGCTGTCTGCCGCACTCTGCCGGGCTCTCGAGCGCTTGCCTCTGTGCTGTGTGTAAACAGGGCGGCGGGTTGCCAGATCCCCGGGGCGACGGTGCGCTGAGCGCGGAGTCCTGCGCGCGCGGCCGTCCTGACGGATAGCTGTCCTCCGCTCCGCTCAGTAATGGCCGCCGGGGAAGCAGGCCTTTTCCAGGGAATCGGGGGGAGTGGAGATGTGGATCAATCGTCATGTTTTTAAAAAACAACACCGTAGAGACTGTACTCTCAGTTCATTTGTGTTCATGATCGCTGTGATATGGGAATCGTGTGCGGTAGCGATTGTTTTGACTTGATTATAATTGCCGCAATTAACCTGTCTGTTGTGATGTTAAGACAAACAGCAGCGGTGTACGTTTGAACTGAGGCTGGCATTATTATCAGCCGGGGATAATGGAGAAAAACTTGACTAATAAGGGATGTTATTCTCGCCAGGCAGTGGAGATATCTCTCACCGCAGACACAGCCTCATTCTTATTTTTACCTCATCGATTGGCTCCTGCTTCTGAGAGCCCGTGTGAAATGGACTCTGCATCGATCCGGGTTCGGGCTCGTCCCGCCGCGTCCTCAGCGACGGCCGCGGACTCCGCGAGGCGGCCGGCGAGCAGCTCGCCAGGTAACGCTGGTGCGGTGTCGGGGCCACATCAGCGCCACAGCGACGGTGACCGCGCCGCGATGTTGCTATGACATCGGCGGCACGGCAAATGCGAGGGGTGGGGAGGGAGCCTGCTTCCCCGGCGGCCATTACTAAGGGTGCCTCACACCAGGAACAAAAAGGGTAATCTGGCTGTCCGAGCCAGACAAGAAGGGGAGGGGGTTAGGGTCGCGAGCCGCTTTTCGGGTCACGCTCCGGAGCCACAGCGTCCTGCTCGCCTCAGCTACAGCAAAACGTTCTGGTCATTGAGGCTTCACGCAAAAACAGAATGAATGCTAGGAATGAAAAGGAGAGACAGAGAGAATGCTCTCATCTCCCTTTGTCATGCTGAAGTGAGCTCTCAGCCTCCGGGCGCACGGTCATAATGGCGCCTCGGATTGGGAGCCGCGGTTCTTGGCTAATTGCGGCAGGCGCGCGGCGTGCTGAGTGCCGGGGCCCTTGACCCTCCCCGCCGTCCCGCCGCGCGGCCCACTCGAGCCGCGGAGTCCGCTCCTCGGGCTCACACGCGCGCATTAGCATACGAAAACACTTCATTTCTCTCCTCTGAGCCCAAACCCCCCCCCACCCCCCCACCCCCCCACCCCCCCACCTCTGGCAATCTACCCAACCCCCCCCAACCACTCTCTCCTCGCCAGCTCCCCCTGATCGCGGGATTTGCAGTACAGCTGTTCGTGACCCAGAAAAAAAGGAATCTGACAGATGTTTGAGGAAAAGGGTTGGAATAGTTGTCGATTTTGCTCTGCGTTTGACAAGGCTGGATATTAACCGACGCGAGGAAAAGAGTAAGGGAGAGGGGATTATTTTTAAGCCGGGAGAGGAAACAAATGTCAAGAGGGAGAAAGATAAACATGTCTGCTCGCAGCTGAGGCTTGTGGATGGACGTTTGCCACGTCTCCACCCACCCACGTCCAGCCCAGTTTGACGTGCCATTTTGTGTGGCTTCTGAACAACAGTAAACAAAGACTGGACTAAAGATGTTACTGACATAGGCTAGAAGTTTTGATCTCTCTCTCCATCAAAATGGCTTTCTGCGGAACTTTGCGAATGCATGATGCATACAGCTGTAAATTCCAATGCTTGGCTGGACGTGTTCCTGCAGTTGAGCACTAATGAGGGCGGTAAGGTGACTGCTGAGGATTTTCTCTTTATTTGAGCTGGGAAGCAGGGCGAGGCAGACAGGAGATTTTCTTCAGTGTTTTGGAAAACCCTGTGTGATCTCATGTAGAATCCCTGAATATGAGTTTTAAATGAAAACCATTTATGTGGAGGGACTACTGAGAAGCTGTTACTGTTTTTGGACTCTCTCTCTCGCTCTTCCTCTCACTCTATTTCTCAGTCACGCTCTCCGTATCTCTAATAATGGTGCGCAGGGGACTAATTACATCCCCATTCTACACTTACGTTTGCCTCTCCCCGCTCCTTCTCTGTCTCCCTTGTTTCCCAGGCTTCATCTTTCCTCATCTGTTGGCCTCTCATTTTTTACCCCTCGTTGTTCACCGCTCAATTCCCTCTCTCATCATTCCTTCTTTATTCCCCATCTCATTATTTTGCTCATCATACCTCCTTCCCTTTCTTCATGCCTTCAGTGCATTCTCTGCCTGCCCTTCTCTTCCTGCTCCAGCTGGATAGCAGGTGATGTGCTGGTGGTAGCGCAGAGCCCTCGTTGAAGAGCATTAACCGCAAATCGGTGCGCTGGGCGGGAGAGGCGGGGCGGCACCTGGAGGAGCTCTCTCGCGGCACACACTGCCCATAGAGAGCTTGGGTGTGGTGTCATACCCACAGGGCTTTGCACCGCACCACGCTGTGAGCCAGGCAGAAGGAGTGATGATGATAACCACACAGGAAGCTTCTGGGTGTTGTAGACCAGGGCTGACACAAAGGGGAGGCTATCGCTCTACGCTTCCCGTTTACCTCTCCTTTGAGCCCTGTGCTCGCTAATGGGAAGCACATCTGAATTATTCCTTGGTGGTGCAGTGGCTGTCCCATTATTTTTGTTTATTGTCCGGGAGCCCCTGTACTCGCCACCTGTGTGAGCAAAGCCGCACTGAAGAAAAAAAAAAAAGGAAAAGCAATGCGGTGCACCTCACAGTAATATCAGGGTAGAAGGTGATATCATTTGCAGTTCCATTAGTTGAAGGCCAGCTTATGATTTTGATTCTCGTTTCGGGGATGATTTTATCATCATACCTCCCATTTCCTCAGCAAAGAGATTACTGCATAGACATGCAGTCATGCTAATTTAATTCAATTACACCGCAGTTCACCGCAGTGGCATTCTGGCCGACTCAGACAAGCCTCCTTTATCATCTGCAGACTATTATAGTCAGAATCCATTGCGAAATCACGCACCATCAAAGTCAGTATCAGTTCTTTAGTTTGGCGTATTTCCAGCAGGGCTAGACCCTGGCGCGACTGGAAGCTTGTGTGGTTTTTCCTCCTTCTCCTACTCGGTCATCCATTCCCTTATTGTTTAATGAAGAGCTCCCTTAATCCTCTCCGTCTTGCTCTGTGGTGATTGGTTAAATATGTGCTGAAAGTATTTTCCTGGCAGGGCGGATGCAAACAGAGGGGCACGTTAGCGTACTGGCGCTCCCGGTGAGTTGGCATTTTAATTTGCCGGCTGCCAGGCGCGTGGGCGACCCCGTTATTAATTGCTGCAGGTACCCAGGATTTACAACGCAGTGTTTACACAACAACAGGGGCTTGGTGAAGAACAATTAAATGCCTGGGATTGGACAACATGAACCAAAATAGAAGACGGCCATTTTGCAGCTACATTCAGGAGTGCATGTGCATCCATTTGGTTTTTGTTGTTTTGTAATAGGTCCTGATGTAGCGCCCATGTTGCATGGGGCCATGGCTTGCATCCTGCCTGTTTGTTATGTTGTTTGTCAGAGAAGTGTGCTACCAGAGCAGAGATTCCCCTGATCCTTATGCACTGCAGTTCCTGGGACTGCCTTCGCTGTGACAGGTGGCTTTTATTATCATCAATGTTTCCAGAAAGGAAATGGGATCATTCTAAAAACTCATTTTCATTCTCAAAACTTGTTCTTTGCGAATCACATTTTGCCTGATATCATTACCTTATTCGCACTATACAGAATTTGTTACAGGAAGAATAATCTGTTAAGCACTGACAAAGCATCTTTACCCGGATAATATACTAATGGAGGGGCACATTTTTGTTTGTTTATTTGTTATTATCTTGTGTATGTTATTTATTATTGCTACTTTCTTGTCATTGGCAGATGTCCTATCAAAGCTGTGTTGATTTGTGGTGGGTAAGCCTAGAATTGCTTTGGATGTAGGCTGGACCAGGGTCAGTGATTGGTTGACCCTGGGAGTTGTTGGTTTCAGGCTTACTGTGGGGACTGTGATTGGTTGTTGATCCAGTGCTGTTTTGGTTGAAGGTTTGACCAGGGGCCTTGGTGTCGTCGCTGCGCACACAGAGACTTGTCACCATGGGAAAACAAAACAGCAAGCTCAGGCCAGAGATGCTCCAGGACCTGAGAGAGAACACAGAGTTCTCTGACCACGAGCTGCAGGAGTGGTACAAGGTGAGCACAGCGCCACCTACATAGTTGGAGTACACAGAGAACACACAGTATGCAATATCAAATACTGGGCGCATCATAAACATATTGAATTGTGTTTGCAAAGAACTGCAGCAAACTAATTATTCAGTCCCTCTTTCGTGACTGATAATTAACAATGAACACATCAAGCAGGATCTGAAAAAACCCATCTAGAGATGCTGTGTGCCACATGGTATAGGCTTGTATTGTGATGAGACATACAGAAATATAATAAGACATGCGTACTTTAAAAGTATGGCTGAGCAGAAATGCATTCTGATGATTTATGTCCAGGTATAGATAATTTCTATAGAACATCCCTCTGTTTACTCTAATGCCATTTCTGAAGCATTGTCGTGGATTGCGATGTTGTCATAATCAAACAGAAGCGCTTCTGAAAATATCTCTCACGCACTCCTAATTACTCCTAATCTCAGATGTCCTCTCTGCTTTCTAGGGCTTCCTAAAGGACTGCCCTAGCGGTCACCTCAATGTGGAGGAGTTCAAAAAGATCTACGCCAACTTTTTCCCTTACGGCGACGCCTCCAAGTTCGCTGAGCACGTGTTCCGCACCTTCGACACCAACAACGACGGCACCATCGACTTCCGGGAGTTCATCATCGCGCTGAGCGTCACGTCGCGCGGCAAGCTGGAGCAGAAGCTCAAGTGGGCCTTCAGCATGTACGACCTGGACGGCAACGGCTACATCAGCCGGGAGGAGATGCTGGAGATCGTGCAGGTGAGTGTGCTGGAGACTGTGATTCAACATGGCGGCTGTACACTCAGGCTAGTGGTCAGCTGACTATTTGATGTGTGTCAAACTAAGCACTGCAGGTGTTTTTTGCTTTTTGCTTGGTGAGGGGTCGTGTGATATTTCTAGGTGGTGGCAAGACGACCGTTCTAAATGTAGGCTTCTCAAATTATATCCAGATTAAACACAGCTTAGTATGCGGTGAGATACTGTTGCAGGAGACTACAATGCATGATCCAAGTGCATACTCTAAATGTATATAATAGTACCTTATTAAAGCAAGGAAAAAATGTGGAAAAGATTAGTATAAGAATATTAATTAGTTTAGAAACCAGCCATTTGTGGCAGGGAATGGGTACTGCATCATTGCTTGGAATGCCTACATCAGTGATCTTCATTACTGGTGCTGGAGAGCTGCAGTGTCTGCTGGTTATTGTTTTCGCATATTGACTACCAATTCAGACCGAAGAAACCATGTGAGGCGAGTTTTCTGTGCAATTGACAGCTTTAATTGATCAATTAAGTGCAGAGTAACAACCAAAAGCAGCAGACCCTGTGGCTGTGCAGGACCAGGACCAGGAATGCAGATCACTGGCCTACGTCCATTCAGCTCTTTCTACCTTCCCCTCAACCTAGGCATGCTCCACGGGATCCCCGATCCTGGAGCTGGGGGAAGGGGGGTGGAAATGGATGAGGAACTGGGTGCTGTGTGCCTTTGGATTATGGAGTTAAATTTAACTGGGATTTATCCCTGAGTGTGCAGAACGGGCGGCTTATGCAAGAGCTAATCGCGGCTACGCGTTGCTGGCGGCCACGGAGGCTCTACGCATCGCCTCAGTGGTTATAAAAAGACCCGCGGATAAACGGTGAACAACCCGCACGCGTTAGATTCACCCATTCTTAACGCTGCCGCCAATATATCCCCATCTCGCTTTTCATTCAGAAAAAAAAGGACACCTTCAGCAATCCAATACCATGGGTCAAGCTTTCTTTAAACACCATTGGCTATCAGGCACTTGCAAGTCAATCAATCAAACCAGTCCATAAATTGATTGATCAATAACTCTTTGGGAAAGGGCCAAGGCATATAGTTGATGTTTCAGATATTTGTTCACCTTGTATTTCATGGCTAGGAAAATGTTTGGTAACTAGCCACAGTGGATGGTCCCCACATGGGTTTTTAGAGCAGAGAGCATCTTATCAAGGCACAGTTTGAGATTCTAATATCAGAAAAATGAGCTGTGATCACATGACCAAGCACTAATTGTGCTTCAGAATGTGTATCCGCCTGTGAAATATCAGTGTGTATGCCCACGCATCCCCTCTTTCCCTAGGCAATTTACAAGATGGTGTCCTCAGTGATGAAGATGCCAGAGGATGAGTCCACGCCTGAGAAGAGGACAGACAAGATTTTCAGACAGATGGATCTGAACAATGATGGTCAGTTATGTCACCGCAGCAACAGTGGCCCAGTCCAATCACATTATAAGGGTCTTTGAAATTAATCGCTCTGACAAGTTGTTCTGGTGTAGTGAGATGACAGAGGTTCAGGAGGTGTGGGTTACATTACATTACATTACATTACAGGCATTTAGCAGACGCTCTTATCCAGAGCGACTTACACAACTTTTTACATAGCATTTTTTACATTGTATCCATTTATACAGCTGGATATATACTGAAGCAATGCAGGTTAAGTACCTTGCTCAAGGGTACAACGGCAGTGTCCTACCCGGGCATCGAACCTGCGACCTTTCGGTTACAAGTCTAGTTCCTTACCCACTGTGCTACACTCCTCCTGAGGGGTTAGATGGTACTGAGGTTAGGTGACATCGACTGCTGTTCAAACATGCTAATATTTTTCTCTTGTAGGCAAGCTTTCCCTGGAGGAGTTCATCAAAGGTGCCAAAAGTGACCCCTCGATCGTACGGCTACTGCAGTGTGACCCCAGCAGCGCGTCACAGTTCTAAGGGTTCCCCGGTTCCTCAGAGTAAACAAACACACAATGCATGAAGGTTCCTGTCTTTTTGTGTACGAAAGAGGAGAGTTTTAACAGCATAATGTATTCATTTTAATTTCAGAAATTGGACATGCGTTCAGTAAAAACAAACAAAAAAAAACTGCCAAGACATCAGCTGTCAGCTGTCCATCATCCGTCACTCTGTGGAGGAGAGATTTCCGTTGAATTCACAAACACGTGCGGATCAGAATGTCAGACGGACAGTGTCTTACAGAACCAAAATTTCAGAAGGGAACATTCCACATTGGGAATCTGACATATCATGGTCAGATATGTGCTGTATGTTTTCTTTGTTTGCTTTTGTTTTCCCGAAGACACAAATCTCCTTCCACTTTTTATATTCATATTTATGTGGATATAATATACATGCATATATATTTATGTATGCATAAACAGAATAGTTTGTGTAACCACCATGGTATTGGAGGTAGTATTTATATAGCTTAGTTCCCCAAGCAAGTAAACGCCAGTAAAATGTTGATACTGGGATGGACTGGGATGCTGGGAGTTTTTCCCAACTGGAACTTATGATCTTCTTACAAAAAAAGGCTGAAGATCCAGTTGTTTAATTTATATTTTTTATTTTCTGATTTTGTTTCCTTTATGATTTTTTTTTCATGAATGTTGCAAACGTATCTCTTTTAGATTGTGTGTGTGTGTTTGTGTGGTGCATATGAGGGGGGAGAGAGAGAGAGAGAGAGAGAGAGAGAGAGAGAGAGAGATGTTTTGATTCCATAGCTGCTTGGAGCATGAATCTAAACTAAGCTTTTGCACTGAATTTTGGGAAAGAGCTGCAACAACATGTATCTGTGACATGTACATTTTGGGTGAAATAAGATGAAGGTGCATGTATCAGGTGAGGGTGCTGTGCATGTGTGTGTGTGTGTGTGCATGTTCTTGCTAATGTAACAGTATTATCAGTTTGCATTCCTTTTCTGAAAATTCAAGTATTCAAAATTAATTTCAAACTGTGAAGTGGTGTCATAGCGTTTCAAATGCAATGCATGGTGCAGGACATGAACAAGATACTTAAGGACTTACTTGAGAAGTTAACAGATAACACACTCACATTACAACAGTGGACAAACTTAAAGCGAATGTATTTAATGTCTTGTTTACACACGTTTTCTCCCCTCTGGGTAAACGTGTCCTTTTCATTCCACAGAAGGAGGAAAAGCCACCAATAAGGGCTTATTTCCATTCTCAGTAGAAGGTGGACAGTGAACAATGTTGTCATTAGCATCTGCTGTTATCTCATTACAAGGCAACCGCTTGAAGACAAACCCCTGCTTAGAGACCCCGGCTGCAGAGTCCTTTTCATGCGCACTGTGAAGGCTGTGCTGTGCATTCTGGGTTCTGTTCTCAAGTCTCGATGCTGAAATCTTCTGTTGCACCCCTTTCTTTTGTTGCATGAAAGCCTCTCATGAGGATGCCATGTTTGTCCCCTACTACCCAAATCTATGAAAAAAAAATATATACTTATGTGTTTGAAACTGCCTGTCATTTTGTTTTTGTCATTCTCAGGACACCCTCAAATGTTCTTTCTTTTTTTTGTAAGCTGTTCCTTAAGCAAGCGTGAACAATATTTTTAACCAGGAATCTCAAATAAACATGGACACACTTTATTATTACTACTATTATTACGAGTGAGACATACAGTACACTGTACTGGTTATGTACGCTGCTGTGTGCCACTGAATCTGCCATCGCAGGAACCCTGCCTGTCAGACCACAGACTACATGTAGTAGTATAGCATATTTCTTATGTCTATTGAAATGGCACATCCACTCAGGCCTGTAAAAGATATCAGTAGATATGCCATAGTAATAAAGGCACTTTTAATTTTTTGAACCATTATGAGTGCCTTGGGGATATTTTTCAAGATTATCTAATTGACAGGAGGCTTTGCTGAGAACACCTCTCTTAAACTGTGGCAACGGCTCCAGAAATGATCCTGTCATTCTCATCTGTCCTAATTTTATCATACACATTTTACCAATGATCCACATCACAAATCTGACCAGTTTATCTTTGCTATATTGTAGCTAGAGCCTGGGGAACAGGCAATGTTAGAATCATATAATAGAGAGGACCAGTAATGCAGTAAAATCAGGGGATAGATTATGGGAAAACAAAACAATATAAAATGTAACTGAAAACAAGATGCTCGGGTAAAATTACCGTTACTTGCCAGTAGATGGATAATTAAAAGCAGACTGCAGATCATGAGCACATGGAGAGGAGTTTGAGAGAGAAGGTTCACTTTCCGCTCATTAAAAAGCCAAAAGCTTGCGAGAGGCACCGCTAAATCCCCAATACGGTAACGTGTGTGAATGCTGATAGCTCAGCATCATGTGACAGTGTTTAAATGCCTAACCCTCGGACACTTTCTCCGAGACACTGACAGTTAGGAATTACGTTTCCTTCATGGGCAGGACTGACTGTGAAACATCTCCTATCTCATGCTTCATATACTTGTCATCTATTGAAGGGTTTATAAAAATTCAGTCTGTTCTTGGCACACATTTCAACACTGCAAAAGCTTCACTAATAACCTGAACAGAGAAATTGTTTTAGCATTACCTAATTGTCATTGCTGAATGTAACCCAGAATTCCTAGCCAACTTTCTCTGTACATTGTCACATTTGTATCATTACACTTTTGATACAACAGAACTGTAATCAACACTTTTGCATAGCTTGCCTACTGCAAGAAGGCACTTGGTCACATTACTCTGACAGGTATCTGTTCTCCATTGTGCGGATTGATTATGTAACTCATTATAAAATAGATTACTGTGGGGGTTGGGGGAGAGCTGGTCCACTTATAATGTGAGGTCAAGTGTTCTTTTGTCCTACCCTTTAGTAATTTCACTGAATGAGGAAATTGCTGGATGAGAACATCCAGTTTCCTGAAGGCTGGAGGTTGTTTTGTCTGTATTTTGTTTCTACCAAAATACAGACTGGCTTTCCTTTATATCTCAGGGAAATAGACGTAACTCCATCTAATCAATTACTTGTTCACAGAAGTAATTTCTACACTATTCTGTGAGCTATTTTCAAGTTATAAAACTCTTTGAAGTAATATGATCGGACTGCTTCTACATCTAGAGTCTGCCCTGCTATAATGAACATTTTCACAGGTGAAGCTACAAGAAGGTCACCTTTATTCTCATGTATAGAGCCTTATTTAAACTTTTGTTAGGGAAGAACAAAACAAAGTTTTGTGCTTTACCCTCAGATACAGCGGCAAGCAAAATAATAGTAGGCAGTGCAAAAATGGGTCCTAACTTAGGTATCGCTAGCAGACTAGTGATGGATAAACATTAAAATTAACATAAGCGATTTCCTATAATGTAATTGTTGGGGAGCATATGCAATTAGAAAATACAAAAATAGTCATATGAATTTACAGGCCTGATGCACAGTATATGTCTCTGCTGCTGTGGATAGGGTTCACTGTAAACCTCCCTTGGTTTCAGGGTGATGGGCCCACCATGAGAAAGCTCTAGCCCAACGGAGAGCAGAAGTCCCAAAATATTATCAACATTGTCTGGGTGTCAAAGTAGTCCACCCCATTATCCCAGGTGAATCAAAGACTTTATCCAAGGGTCCAGAATGAACAGTGTATGTTCATTAAAGAGGGTACACAAACATGAGCTCCCCTGAAGTTTGCCTGTCATAATCCTCCGTAGGGGTCAAAGTTGACAGGAACAGGAAGCCTTAGATCCACAGGCTGGCCCTGTTGAATTCTCTGGCCCTGCTGACTCTGGGCCTGGGTAGCTGTCTCACCAGATCATGCTGCTCTGGAGGCTCTTCTTTCTGCTGCTGAGGCTCCGCCTCTAGACGCTGAAGCCCCACCCCTTTGTACTGAATTTCCAACTCCTGATACTGAAGCTCCACCTCCGGGGACGGGAGTTCCACCTCCTGGTGCTGAAATTCCGGCCCTTGGTGCCAGCACTCTGTCTGAGGAGGTGATGTCATTTCCTCTGGTCGCCATACTCTCACCTGAACACACCCACACACAGACACACACAACCAAGAAACACTGAAGAAACAAAAACATACTACAATGCACACACACTCATCAGAATTGTGGAACCATTACAAAGAAGATAAACGACATACAAACGTGTCTGCTTAAATCTGCATGCACACACACACACACACCCTCCTGACGTTGATCCTCTTCCTCCTTTTCCTGACAGCACAGGGAAGGCGAAGGAAGGAAGCACAGGCAGCCAGACACCTCCCAGAGAACACCAGCTCCATCACACTCAGGAAGACCATGGGCACCCACAGGAAGATGGTTGTTCCCTGGAGACAGTATATTTGACAGAATTAGATACTGTTCACAAGTATGCAAAAATGCACCTTCAAATCTCTTTCTGCTGTTCAAATGACACTAGACATTAAATATTTAAAACACAATACATGTCTGGGTACAGTAAGAGTAAAGACAAACACGGCAAAGTGATCCATGGACACACAATGCTAGGGGCATCAAGAGTGCAAGAGTGAAACAGTGCCTTAACCTACAATAGTGCACAGACAGGACAGTTTTTTACTCTGAAAAAATGTCTTCAGTGCTGCTTATGGCTTGCTTGGTTGTGGGGATGTAGAAATGGTGCGCTGTTAGCAACTTATAAACCCTCGGCTATAAATTCCTATAGGTCTGCTTTTATGTTATTGTATGCATATGGTGGCTGCAAATATGCAGTTAGCTGATGTAGCTTGCTGGGTCTTGGTTTGTGTGCCTATTTTTTTGTCTACCGTTCATAAACTCCCAGATTAAGGGCTTAGAGTTCTACCTCTCTTGCGTCACACCATGAATCACTGTAATTCATGTACAATTTGGATTTGGGGAGAATGGAGAATGATGGGTGTGCTGCGGAGAGCGCTTGTGCTTCATTTTAGTGCCGACAGAAAACATTCAGTTGTGCAGAGAGGAAAATCCCCGAACGTCCCTTTTCATCAAAGGCGCTGATGCTGTGTTCACCCTGCACTCCATCATCAGCGTCTCTGTCCAGTCCTGTCAGCTCCCCCACCGTCATTTCAAGGAGCCACGTGTGTGAGCGGGCGTGTGTATGCGTTGCCTGTTTCAGTGTGCGAGTGTTTGTGTGTGTATATGATTCTGGTGTATGTGTGTGTGTGTGTGTGTGTGTGTGTGTATACATACACACGTGCAGTCCTCAGAGTGAGATTAAAATAGAACCTATTAATCAAAAACCTGCGTCAGATCTCTGCCTCAGATTGTAAACTAAAAACCAGCATGACATTTTTCTGCTCTGTCCGCAAAGTGCAGGGCAAATTGTCACTGTCACTGGGCACAATGGCCTAACGACATGTGCAAAGACACTGCACTTTATCCTTTATGACAAATTACCCAGACAGCTTGCTCACCTTTAGAAAGATATTCAATGAGTGTACACTGAGATAAAATACCGGGACAGAATGTCATTTTTTAAACCGCAATTTCCCCGAGGACGAGGAAGAGTCAGACAATCATTTCCTCACGTCAATGATTCTGCAGCAGTCTGGAAATCACACACCGAAGGGAGGGGGGGCTTTAGTGGCTATCGCATTGGCTCGCTCTGGGGTGACCACTTCTGGTCAGTTTTGACATTTTACATGAGGAACACAACCCCCCCCCCTCCCTCACACGACCCTCCCCCCCACTCCTCTGCACCCTGCCCCATATCCCTCTCCATCCTTATAACTCACGTAGATTCGCGTGGGGTCAAAGGGGCACTCATTGGTGATGCTGGAGTAGCCAATAGCGTCAGGGAACTTGCAGTGGGTTAACAGGCTCCTCCCTCCATTAGCGATGGCCTTCCCCACGGACACGCACAGTCCCAACACTGAGGCAGCGGCCAGGAGGCTACACAGAGTACTGACTACCAGCAGGAACCACATCTGGCAAATGGGGAGACACACACAGACTGATCCCACCAACTCTAATAGACACTGTGCTGTTCCTGAAACATATGCAGTGTGAGAATCATGCAAAGGAACACACATGCACTCACGCATGCACACACACACACACCCACAGGGTAAAACTTGTAACCTTCAGACAGACCAAGGGAGAGCTAATTCCCTGGGAGCGACAGGTCACGGCACATGCAGTACAATCACGGCCATGCGAGGGCGCCACTTCACAATCAGGAAAAAATGACATTTACTGAAGAAGTATGTAACATTACACCAGGCAGGAAAAGTAAACTAAAACTCCTTTATATTTTGTAAAGACCGAAGGGTGAACTCAGGGAGAGAGACAGAGAAATGTGTGGTGAAAGGTGGAAGAAACTAGACAGGACTCAATTTCATAGCAAACAGATTCATAGCACAAGCAACAATGACCTACCAGCGTCTTGTTCTTCCTGTTCTTGGACAGGACGATGGCCGATATTCCAACAATGGCACCCTGTAGACATGGCATGCGAGAAGGTCTGGGCTGCTACACCTGCTACAGCTACACTGAAATAACTGTCATGGCAACGGAAGCTCTGCAGTTACAATCTGTAAATGACAACCGCGACAAAGAGACAACGCGAGCAGATCTAGGCCCCCTCACCACCATGCCGGCCGCCAGGGCGATGAGGTTGGAGACGGCGTACTCCGTGGCGCGGGCCTGCTTGTGAAGGCTGATGTGTCGCAGTACCGCCCCGTGCACCAGCGCCCCCAGCAGGAAGTTGATGTGCCCCACCAGAACCATGCTCAGCCCCATCTTCATCAGGGTCTTGTCATCTTTCAGGCTGGCGTTGCACAAACCTAGCAGAGTGGGTGGAGCAGAGACGTGTCATTAGGTTAGACTATCACAGAACCTGTCTGATGTTACCATATAAACCACTCAGTTTAATATTCTGCTGCTAATAATCTGAATGAAAAAAACATCCCAAAAAAACAGATATTCATTTTATGTGCCAAACTTATTGACAGTTGCATTTCCCTCTTGAAAACCTTTATCTCTACTCTAGTAAAGATAAAGGTTTTTTTGCTTTGAAGAGTTGGCAACACTGGGAGAGGCACGGCACAGAGAGATTACACAGGAAACACACAGTGATGACACAATGGCTGAGGGTGTGACCAAATACAGAGAGAGATGACAGGACCAAAGCTTCAGTGTGAGTGAAAACAATAAATACATCTCAGCCCATGTTCCCAGACCATTGGGGAAATTCCAGAAAAAAAAATGAGACAGGTGTCTCCCAGGGGTGAGTGAAAACCAAAAAATGCCCCAATGTCCAGTTTGAGTGTAAAAGTGAACAGAGAGCCCAGTTGGAAAGAAATATCACAGGAAGAGGTATCTAACAGGCATTGCCCAAGGGGGTGCGGGCACCAGCCACTATGAATCCGAGAGCCATCATCCGCAAAACTGGCACAGTCTTGATGACATAACGCAGCCTCACCCTTTGCACAGATCCTGAGCTGCACAACAGGATGATGAAACGTTCCGCAAGGATTTTTGTCATAACTTTATAACAGTATTTCTTGTCTTAATAAAGCCCCTCTTTTTTGAACGTTTGCAAGGCTTACATTTAATTGGTGGTACATTTTACAAAATGGACTAGCATGCGCATCGTGAATTTGAGCTATGAGAACACCCCCTCCCTAATATAATCATTCTACATCATTACTATCAGGCTTTCTCAGTCCACTCTGGTTTCCCCCCTTTCATGAAATGCTTCTGTTTTTAAAATTCCAGTTAGGAGGTCAGTGTCAAACACAGGCTGCGGATTTTGACCGTTCTGCTCAAGTCGAGGTAATGCCTTGGCGGAGATATCATGTTCATTAATGATTACACACTGAATACACTGCGTTAACATACCAGTACTAACTCAGAAAACGGTAAAGCAGAAACTAAAGCTGTGTTTGTAGATCTGTGGCTTTCAAACCAATTAGACTGGTTTTCAGTGGAAGTGAATGGTTTGAATGGTGCCTCCTTTATAGGCTACTCCTAACGTGTTCCACACCAAGTTATTACTGTGTCATTCTGCATTTCACTGCAATGAGTGTGACTTTCATGTCAGTGCTATTTGAATAAGTGAAAGTTTGCAAATATTTAACCTTGGTTGATTAAAGTAAAACAGTTTAACAGTTTTTCTTCTAGTTTTGAGGTTCTTTTTTTGGGGGGGGGGGGGGGGGGGGTTCAGGGTAGGGGAGTTTCATAACTTCCCCTGTCCATTTGCAATTTCCATTTTTTAAAACAGAGTGAGCTGTGATACATTCTTTATGAGTGTATTTGCCAGAATCTCTCAGCCATGGAGGCTTTGACAGCTCATTTGTCACATACAAAACATTAATTTGTAGGACTAGATGTTTATGAAGCCACTTCATTTAACCCATCTCAATGAGACACCTGGGTCTCACTGAGGCCCACCTGGGTCCCGTCGTGGAGTCAAACCTTTAGCTAGGAGGCTAGCTCCTCGACAGTGATGTCACACCACAAATCTACCAAAGCACAAAAAGAGGTGAATATATTCAGCTCTCTGGATTTACACTACACACACACACACACACCCAAATTGTCCTTTCTGGCCACCAGCGGTGGGTTTGTATTGATCTCTCTCTCTTTAAAACGTGAATGTGTAAGTAAATGCCAATTATTTCGTCCTGAAAAGTTATTTGTGATTGTTGCAAGTGAGTAGTCGTTATAATGGGCATTTAGGCTATATCCTTAATGGAATACTTCTACATAATTATTTATAGTCTGTTTCATTTTAAATAATTTACACGACAGACAACGACTCACCTAAACCGACCATTTTGTACGAATCCCTCGTTTAAGTCATTATAAGTCCATTTTTCTTACTTCACCGGTCCATCTGTTTGCCTTTCTGTTGAAAGCATACTCGTCCCTTCCCTGCAGTGTACAACTCGATCGGATCCCCGTCACCGTTATCGGGTGACAAACGACTGCGCATCAATTTACACAGGCAATGAAGCTCATTTACGTTATTTTCCTTAAAGGGACAGATACAACTACACTAATACGCGAATTACCTAACAGTGGATGGGACTCTTGGAGATGATGTTTGAAGTGTGCATTCATAATGTGAGCTATCGTTGTATTCGCCGAACAGTTCGATTAAATTTACATGGAGTCTGATGTGTTTTCAGAGTTATAAGACTGGAAGAGCGATTTGATTCCACTCTGTACGTGAGAGCTACAGTTTGATGGCTGCTCTCTAAGTTGGGAAATGTAGCCTATAGGCCTATAGCATAAAAGCACCCAATGGTGCGATACTATTAAAAAAAAAAAAAAAAAAAGACATCGGCGATACGCAAACAGAGCTTGTTTATTAGAGCTAGTTGGTCGTGACTCACTTGGCTTTTAACAATGAACACAAGGCCTATCTTGACAAACATAGGTGTGGATATTCGATATACAGTAGGCCTACATCTTATTCTGGCAGTGTAGAATAATTAACCATACCTCAATGATAGCCATGGTCGGCATTTTGACAGTGTGTATTATACATTGGGCTACATTTGTAAAACTTGATGAAGCATCTAATTGGCAAATTGAAAAGTCAGAATCATCACCCATTTTATTCTGACCAAATACAATGATTGTCCTTTATCTACCAACACTCCATATTGTAAAAATAAAAACCATTATCTTCACGTCTCATGCATACAAATGAAAAATAAAACACATATTCACAATGTCAGATCAATTGAAAACAACAAAAAACATTGTCATTAGATCATTATTAAATTAAATATAAAAGTCTAATAGATGGTCCACCTTCACTTCCTATTACATGGCTTTCTCTTGTAGTCTTTACTGCAGTAGATCAAGACAATAAACAGTTAAGATAACAGATAAAACAATAACCTTGGAAGTTACATAAAACATATCATATTGAACAATTGCTCTGTTGAAAAATTTACAAGGGCAGTTTTTGAGTCTGTGGAAAGAATGAGGGGAGCCTAACATTTGAAGGAGAGGTTTGGGGCCAACGCTGGCATCTCCTCTCCTGGCCGGGAGCCCGGCTTGGAATCCAGGTGGGTGACTGGCTCATTGCATTCGCTGCAGTCTTCGTCCTTGCACCTGTCACGGGGAAATTTCTTGCTGCCCTTGTGAACCAGGTGGTAGATGCGCATGCCGATCAGGTAGACGATCTCGCAGACGTTCAGCACGATGCAGAAGGCCGAGGCCCCCACCATGAAGTAGGTGAAGACTGTCTTCTCGGTGGGGCGTCCAACGTAGCAGTCCACGTGATTGGGGCAGGGGCTGACGTCACACTTGACAAGGCGGGGCAGGAAGAAGCTGTGGTAGATGAGGTGAAGCAGGTAGAGGAAGGTGACCTCGATGCCCGTTTTGAAGAAGAGGCTGAGGAGGTACGTCCACCACAAGCCTCCGTGCTTCTGACCCGTGTTGTCGTAAAGCTTTGCTCCTTCGGGATGCTTCAACTGGTACTTACGTTCGCGGTCTTCTCGGTAGGCTACGTGCATCACCACCAGCAGGGAGGGACAGGTGACGAAGATAAGCTGCAGCGCCCACAGTCGGGTGTGTGAGATGGGGAAGTAGTAGTTGTAGCAAGCGTTGGGGCAGCCGGGCTGCTTTGTGTTGCAGTCAAAGTCCTTCAGGTCGTCGCTCCACACGCGCTCGGCAGCGACCACGAACACCAACACCCGGAACACAAACACCACGGACAGCCAGATCCTCCCAAATCCCGTGGAGTACTTGTTCACTCCACTGAGGAGGCTTTGAAACATCTTCCAATCCATGATGATAGTTGGAGGTGCACTTCCTCTGTGAAATTCTGAAGCACTTGAATATCTGTCCCTGTTACCGATTCACCTCAAACAAGAACCTGAAGGAACACAATGTACATTACAAATGATTAGCTGTTTATTTTAAAAATAGGTTCACTAGAAGGTTGTACAAACAGACAAACAGTTTACACTAAGGATAAAAGAATAAACACAGCAGGCTATGGGCAACACATTCTGAATAATGTTAGTAGTTGTGACTGCATTCTTGACCTACCTCGTTATTATTCAGTCGTTATTCTCATCGCTGCTACTCTAGCTTTTAAAAACATAGTTTTGAAATAAATATATATTTAAGTTAAGCCCTCGAATTGAAGCGTTTCCCTATCTGGTGAAGTCGTAATGTCGCAGAGAATTCTGTTGTCGTTAATAAGCAACGAGCATGGGAGAAGTGGTTATAAAAAATCTCTGAACAATAGTGATGTCTGCTCCACGGTAAAACATTCTACAACTCTGGGCTTTAAATGGAAGTGCTGGAGAATAGCCAGGAATAAACAGCCACACCTCTGGCAAGGCCGAAGCCCAGACCCTTTGTGTTGCTGATATGGAATCAGGAATATAAATTATTACACTAAAGCTACATTTCCAATTGCACTGAGGCTTGTTCTCAGCTTTGACACACACAATTGTGTTAGTTCTTTATTTTATGATTATTATAATTTAACATTTTGCATCATAAGAGACAATTATATCAAATAAATCTAAACTAAAAAAAACATGATAACCATCACCATTCTGTGAAAAGTTCAAAGAAATCTTGCACACAAAAATAAGTACTTTTTGTATGCAGAATATATTCACAAACCCAGTAATTCCCTGAATAAAGCAGCATCATAAATGAATAAAGACCTCATTAAAATAAATAAATCACATAGTACATTATTCATATTTGAAGTGTGCTGTGCTCAGAAAAAACCCACTTTATATTAAAATTAGTATAAGGTAGTATAGGAATATGGAATACGTATAATAATATTACCTACACCACAATACACTTTTGTTGGTTCTTTTTCAGGAAATGTTGGTAGAAACATTAAATACTTGTCCCACAGAGAAAAAATGGCTGAAGTGTGTACAAGCGATTCATAAAACTGCATGCTTTTATGAGCCATCAGTTAGCTAAAGTAAGCCCAGCAGCCTCACTGTCAAAACATTTTTGGGGAAAACATCAATGTTAACGAATGACGTCTGTTAAAAGACATAAATGCACTAAAAGCCAGACCTCTTGGTTCTTAAGCTGAGGACCCATTCACATCTAAAATTTTCAGAAATTACACCAGTTTACTGCCACTGACATTAGACTGAACACAATCAGATACTGTCATGATTAGCTTTGTTTTCTTCATATGAACCAGTAACAACTTTCCACCAAAATACATTCATAAACACTGTAAATCTTAATAATTATTTATACTTAAATAAGTGTAATTTCATTCTCACATATAACTTCACTGCTTACTCACCTTTATTACAGCTCCTCTGTATCACATTTGATTGATGTCCACCCTGATCAGCCTACCTCACCTTTGTGCAGGAAAGAAACACATTGGCTGTACGCAGACCTATGAACTGATTTCTTGTGTTTTGCCTGAAGGTGTGGTAAAATAAAGCACACACACACACGTGCGCATACATGGCCACACACACACACACACACACACACACACAATGAACACTGAGTATTCACTGTGGAGTACTGGTTTTACTGTTCTAGGTTGTACTAATGTATAATAGACTTACCCCCCCCATCCAAAAACTTTGGGCTTGTGATGTGATTATAAATAAATACACTTTTAGACGATTACATTAAAAAATATATAAGAAGCATATGAGCAGACTACTACGTTATAAAGACAACACAAGAAAAAAAAGAACTATGATGTAATAACTTTCTTTGATCATCCAGACTTCAGTAACCACATGTTCTTCAAATTAATAATAAATAAGCTTTTGGCAGGTTTTGTGTGCTAACTTTGATTCAAAATTTGACAGACACATAGGAAGCCTGTACTTTGGAACACATAGTATAAGGGATTTCAGACGGAGCACAATTGTGTGTAATTTATATACAGTGGGGACCAAGCATTTGAGGACACCATCGAGAACTAATTGTCTTCATTATTTATCATGAAGGGGCGACATAGCTCAGCAGGTAAGAGCGGTTACCTGGCAGTCGGGGGGGTTGCCGGTTCGATCCCCCGCTCTGGGCGTGTCAAAGTGTCCCTGAGCAAGACACCTAACCCCTAATTTCTCCCAATGAGCTGATTGGTACCTTGCATGGCAGCCTTTCACCATTGGTGTGTGAGTGTGTGTGTGAATGGGTGAATGAGAGGCCGCAATTGTAAAGCGCTTTGGATAAAAGCGCTATATAAATGCAGTCCATTTACCATTTGCATTATTAAGGAATAATGCAATTAGGACACTCCAATTACACTTCTTATTCAAGAATAAATTATCGTATTAGAACACTGGGAGCTTATTAGGATGACATTCCCACCAGTCTGAACCTAGTCAGACATCTATGGGAGTAGCTGAAGAGGGAAACGGCAAAACATCAAATAACATCAACAGATGATCCATGGGAAGTGTTGAGAAAGCACTAGGATGAAATGGAATATGGGGTCTTGGTGGAATCCATGCCAAGCAGAATTAAAGCAGCAATCAAGGAAAAAGGCACCAAGCACCAACCATTTTTGACCTCCAATAAATAACTACACACTTTTTGACATATTATTGAAACAATGATATATTCTTGAATAAAAAATATAAAAAGATTATCAGAATTGTACTTCCAATTGCGAAATAATGGAAACAACCTATTCTCCATAGTGTCCCCAGACTTTTGGTCCCCACTGTATGTATTCTTTATATATAAAATATAATGCATCGCTGCTTTCAAGAATTATGTGACCCTTCTATCCCATTCTTTCATTTTACCCTTTTCTCATATTTGAAACCAATGATTGTTCTCTTACATCATGTCACCTCGATGTCACCTGTGCCCATACAATCAGCATAACTGCATGCGCTCCTCTGAAACACTCTCCTACATATAAGGCAATTTAATTTTTCAGCCTGCACTATCTGCAACACAGCATAGAACAGGGCAGCTTACATTGACATGAAGGAGAGGCACGTGTCTCATTCATCACGACTGGTACCTGTAGGTGCCAGTGAGGGGTATAGAAATAGCTGGAGCTGTCAGTTGTGACCCGAGGAACCCTATAGCTGACTGAAGCTTACCCTATTCTGGCAATTGTATTCCTCTGTTTCTGACTCCAGGCTATAGCTCAATACTGATACAGTCCAGACTTAGATATAGAGACGACTCACAAAAAGGTTCACCCTACACCAGTGGCTAAGGGTCTTTAACATCTGAGAAACTTAAGATTCCTATGCTATCCCTTTATATTGGTCTCTGTGCTGATTCTTTTCTCACAGTTTGACGATGTTAAAAGTTTCCCTCCAATGCAACCTGCACAGATACTTTATCTGCCTGCAGTTGTATAGTATGCAATCAGAAAGAGAAGGGTACTAATACCAATAGAATTGTTACTTTCCTGACTAAAACACTCATTGTAATGGCCCTGCTTCCAGGGTAAACATGTTCACTGTTTCACCTCAGCGACTGAGTTGCCAAAGCACTGCAGGCATTTACGTGGTTTATGTGGATATAGTGACAAGGTGCCTGGATCATCATGATGGCATTTATTTTATCGGTGGAGGCCAGGGCGTTTGTCTCGCTCGTATATGTTTCCTGTGAGAGGACGTGGTGTGACGCTGTACTCCCCCCACTATTTGTGCGGTATCTGACACACCTGAATAGCAGAATGTCTCGAGGCCAATCCTTTATTTTCTTGGGAGACTCAAACCCTTGGTACAGTTATGCTGGAGAACAATGTTCTGAGGTTGGGCTTTGTGGCTCCTATGACTTGTCTGCGTATCTTATGGGCACTGCCTCAATGGTTCATGGAACCTCCAGGTTTTATCGCACATTTGTAAACACACAAGTGTTTACATTTGAGGAAACTCACCCATCGTGACCTGAACTCCACCCAACCCTACCCTTGGTGGCCCACCTCGAGATTATGATATCGCTGTGGTCCTCTAGATTCTATAGAAGTCTGTATCAGTGCAAGTACTCACCAGTGACATCAATGTGCATGTGGCTCCTGCACGTTTACTTGATTAGGGATAAGGCATACATTATACTGAACAGATTGAATCTCTCAGCTCTAAAACAGTGGTATTCACACTTGCCCCTGGAGAGCCACATGGGTGCTGGTATTTGTTGTTTTTCAGCATGTAACAGACTGATTAAAGCAGTTGATTACAGTTAACTCACTTCATGTACTTTCCTGGGTCTGAATTGTCTGCTGATTTTAAGGTGAAAATGAAAACCAACAACCCTGGTGGCTCTCCAGGGGAGATGATAAAATGATTGAATGTTTTCATTGGAAAATAATTTAACAAGAGGCAGCACATCAAATTATAAAAAATGTGAAGCTTCTACAAATTCATACCGAGTCACACCACCCAGGAGAATGCAGTAATTTGATTTATCACAGTAACCAGGCAATAAATATTTCTTTCTTCAGTCTTCCACAGACAGCTATTTAATGTAATTGAATGAAGTATGTGCATCTGTTTTGTGACGGCACAAATGTCTTTAGACATTCACCAAACTTATTTTTTATTTAGTCCTGCAATAGGTTCTGGTCAGCCATAACTGACACAGCCAGTTGTAACCTTTACGATGGTGCGGTCATATTTGCATTGTGATTTCTGGATGAAATTGTCAGTTCTATTCTCTGTCTCAAAAAGAAAATGCAGACAGGGAACTGCTGGAAAATGTTGTCAGTGCACATTGGGATTTACAAATCAAAAGTTCTCAAAGTTTTCAGAAAAGAGACTCCCAACACTGCTAGGGGTTGGGCTTATGGGCCTCAGAAGATAGTCAAGAGGAAGATAAACTATAAGTAGCTTAATTACTTTCATGCCTTTGTGTGCTTTTATGCAATTAAAACATTTGTATTGCAGCTATGAGAGCCAGAATAATCCCAGAGTCCCTCCAGTAGTACTTATTGTTTAGCAATGAAATCCTGCTTCTTTCCTTTGTGATGCCAATATTTTTCTACACATTGGGATTGATTTAAAGGAAATGAGTTATTTAAATGCATCATCCCTGAATTCCACATATAAAGACAACAAAGCACACAATAGTAAATAAAAAAATCATATGTTTATTTGGTGCACAGTGAAGAACTTCTTGGATGAAAGGAGGTTATAATTTGGGGAGTGTAGTGAATAATCAAATTAACTAGTATAATTTATGTACATATTAAAGTCAAATAATTTATCTAATTTAATAACCATTTTTCCCCACAGAGATTTAGAAATACTGCAAGGGCCAAAAGTTTGAGGACACTACCAGGAACTGATTACTTTCATTATTATGATACTTCGCAATACTTTTTAATACTTTTTATTCAAGAATATATAAATTTAAAATAATGTAAAGTGTGTCGGTATTTATTGGTAAAAAATTGTTAGTACTTGGTGTGTCCATCTTTCGCCTTGTTTACCACTTCCACTTTGCTTGGTATTGATTCCACCAGCTTATGCAACACCTCGTCTTCCATTTCATCCCAGAACTTTCTCAGCAGTTCCCGTAGAGAATCTCTTAATGTAACTTGATGTTTGGCCTTTTCCCTCTTCAATTGCTCCCACAGATGTTTGATTGGGTTCAGGTTGAGTGGGAATGCCATCGTAATAAGCTTCCCTTGCTCTCAATAATGTATTCTTGAATGAGAAATGCAGTTTGAGTATCATAATTGAATTACCCCTTGATAAATAATGAAAACAATCAGTCCTTAATAGTGTCCACTGTATTTAACCTTTTAATTGAAATGATCAGAAATGTTTTTTAAAACATTTTAAGACAAATTATTCTTACAACAGGTATGAGGATAACAAATAAATCAAATATAAGTTTATTTTTTGGTTGTGCATTTCAGACATGTGACAAGCCATGTAAAAGGGAATGCCATTCCTCTCCTTTATATGTGTTTTTCTTTGATATTTTATTTGATGCTAAAGGCCATTTTCCAGGGTGCTATACTTAAGGATATATTATTCAACAGCATTTTACATTTAGATTTTAAAAATAAACATATCAACAACAATGAGGAACACTAGATAAGGAAGACATGTAACATTCCCTACATTTCAAAGTCTTTCAAAAATGAAGTCAAGAGGACTGAATTGCACACAGAACTTGTAAGAAAACGTCCTTTTGAAGAAAAAATCTTTTAAAGTTCTGTTACAGGGTTTCAATGTGAGGTTTTGGCATGATGATTACAAATCTTCCATTTCAGTTTATTTATAACTTTTTACTTTTTGTCATATTTGCACACACTCTCAGGAAACATAGAAATTTATCAACCACTCGGGATAAAATTAGCTACACCTACTGTAACTGTTCTTCTTCCAGCAATTTTTCAGTAAAATACAACATATTAACTGCTGCTTCAATTGCTTTGCAATGCATGGGGTTGGGCATTAGGAACAAAAGTAGCCACCACATCTTTAGTCTTTTTGAACCTTATTTCCTCTGACAATCTCCAAAGACCAGTGTCTCCTGCTCAGGAGACCGCCACGCTGTACGCGGGAACACTGGTGTCTTTATTACCATTATCAAGCTGCTTCAGAGGGTGGACCTCCAAGAAGGAAGTCTTCTTATCCAGCACTGAAGAGGCCGTAGACGGCTGAACGGAGCGCCGCCTGGGCCTGCAGCTCTCCCTGCAGCGCTTGCCGGCCAGGTAAAGGAGCTCGCTGAAAGTGAGGAGGATGCATATCAGGCTGATGACCACCATGAAAGTGGCAAAGATGCGTTTCTCCGTTGGCCGGGTGATGAAGCAGTCCACCTCGTTGGGGCAGGGCTCCTCTTTGCACTTGACTAGCAGGGGGAAAAAATTAGCCTCATAGATGTAGTAGACCAGGTAGACAAAGACCATGTCCACTCCCATCTTGAAGAGCAGGCTCAGGAAGTACGTCCACCACAGACCTCCGCGCTTCTTCCCCACGTCGGCGTACAGGCGAGGGCACCCGTCGCCGTACTTCAGGCAGTGTTTGCGCTCTCGCTCCTTGCGGTAGGCCACGTGCAACACCACCAGCAGCGAGGGGCAGGTGACGAAGATGAGCTGCAGGGCCCACAGTCGCGCGAGGGACACGGGGAAGAAATGGTCATAGCAGACGTTGTGGCAGCCCGGCTGGGCCGTGTTACAGGAGAATTCCTTCTGTTCATCGCCCCACACCTTCTCCGCAGCCACCACCAAAATCAAGACCCTGAAGACAAAGACCACTGAGAGCCAGATGCGGCCGAACGCTGTGGAGTACTTGTTCACCCCACTGAGGAGGCCCTGGAGGAAAAGCCAGTTCATCTTGAGGCCAGCCTGTCCAACTCCGGCGACTAAACCAAGCCTATTAAACCAAGTGTTCAGACCTACTTGATTGACTGAGACACAGTTGGTAGGGAGTGCCGAATAAAGCTCTCAAAGTTTTTCTGCAGCACTTGAGTGATAGCACAGCTAAACAATGTTTACTTTAACTATGCATGGGATAGGTAAACAGAAGCATGTGACACCCTTCTGAAAGGGAGAGGTCTTATCACACCTAGAATGTGTGCAATAATGATGGAGTGATTCATGAAATTCAGACAGGCAGTAACCATATTCAGTCACAGTGGAACAGCGCCATTTTCTCTTACCATAGGTTGCAAAGTTTTACTCCAGGTTATTTTATTTTAGTGAATGAATTTCACGAAAAGCCCACCATTGAAATATTTTTGCGATGCAGATAATAGAGAACCCCATTACTCATTTGCACATGACAATCCTTAATGTAGAAAATAGTTTATTATTGATATTCCATCTTTCCAAGAATAACGACCTGTTGTATGCATTTGCTGCATAGCCAGATTGTATAACTACAGCCTAGATAAATTATTATTACTATTTCAGTAAGAACTGATGATAAAAAAGCAACATTCACAAGCTAGCTAGTCCAGTAAAAACTTTTCTCCGCTTTTAACTTTTTGATTTTCCCTCCCGGCGTAGTAAGTACTTCCTGCATCAACTCGGGACGGGAGAGGGTGAGGGGTCAGAGACAGAAACGAAGTCCCGGAGACAGGATTCTTTTCGCAGCAGCATCCCGGTACAATGTGACCCTGTTATCACCTTCATTAGTTTGAATGACTGCTGTCCGATCGCCACATAACTTAAATCGTTGATATCCAGCTGCGGCTTCGCGAGGTGAAACATTGCACAGGCAAGTGGGCCAAAATTCCCGGGGAGGACTCCCGACTGCCTCGCCTGCCGAACAATCCATCACTCCGGCTGCCGCTACGGCATAGGGAGGTAAGACAAATCCCTTGCTAGCTTTTTCCCATAGAGACAGTGAAGCTAGGTTGCTACTCATCAGCCGCAAACATTGTACCGAGTTGCAATTCGCTTGCTGTGGTTCCTCTTTGCTTGCTTGCTACTTACATAATTAACCTACACGATTGCTAATTTGTGTATTGTCACATTGTGTAGCTGGCAAGTAAGTGCTACAGTAGCGAGCTAGCTAACTAGCAAGTTTAGCTAGACAGCGAACTCGTATGTCACGCCTGCACCATATACAAAGGTGGAAAACAGAGACTCCAGCTAGCTGAGTACTTTGTGGAAAGAAAACTCCTTAGTCTCAAAGGGACCAAGTGGTAGTTGGACTTTACTAGGTAACTATGTTGCTAGCTAATAATAAAAGTGCGAGTGCATAATGAGTTTGAAAGCAGCTGAATCGGCTAACTAGCTATCATACAATAGAACACGACTTTAGAGACTAACTAGGTTGCTGTATCTAGCAGTATATTTACATAAACATAACTTATTAAGAAAGGGACCTATAAGCCTTGTTTGATGTTTCTTGTCATATTTGATATTTTCAATGTAGTGTAGTTAGGCTATCTTGGCTATGGTCCTATCCTCGTAACTGTGGTTTCCACCAGCCATGCGACAGTGGTGCCTTCCGGCTGTGGCTCCACGCACAGAACCGCTCCTGACTGGCCGACTGTCACCTCAATTGTCAGGTAACGAAGTGCTGTCATCGGTTTTGAGGTTCATTGCTATAACTGTTGCGGGACACTTTGCCTGTGTGGAACTGTTAAGTATCACTGATAATACAATTGATGATTATTATTATTACTGACATTTATTTTATCATGAATATATATGTTTAATTATAGATGTTATGGCTGTAAACATTATTTCAAATGATCCCTCTATTTTTGTATTATTATTATTATTATTATTATTATTATTATTATTATTATTATTATTATTATTATTAATTGCCTGGGTGTTTTGTCCATCCAGGGATTTTAACCTGTGACCACCAGAGCACCGTAACTGCTGTTTTCACCAGTATATGTAAAATTGCATCAAGCAGTCCTAGACACGTAACTGTGATATTTTATATTCTAGCTCATTCTCCCATAATTGCAAAGCTGCAGTCCTGTGGCAGTTTGCCCAGTGGTCCACCCTTGCTGCAGGTTTGCCAAAACACAAGCATAAGAGATTCTTGTGAAAATGTGGATATTTTAAAGTGTGGTTCAATAAAGATGGTCTCTCTTCGCTTGCTTGACAGTGAAGATGCAAGTGGCAAATATTCTTCCAGGCCTTAATCTCGATTTGGTAGGCTTTCAGTTCAGTGTCTTCACTTGCATTTTCATTTAAGGTAAACAAAAAATAAAAGGTACTATTTATTGATTGGCTGGTTGATTGATTTATTGATCGATTGATTAATTGCCTTTGATGGTCCTTTGCAAGGGTGCGTTTTTATTTACTGTTTTTATTTATTTATAGAACAGACTTATGCCAAATCTCTGGATCTGTCTGCCACTTGTGAATGAATACAGTTGTTGTATATGCATTTATTTTTCTGGCATCCCGGTATGTTTTGTTTGGTTGTGCTTCCCAGTCGTTTGCTGGACAAGGATCCTTGTGGATTAAAATATTGTCCTGTAAAAGTAATACGTTTGGGAGCACAAGAATAGTTGGTCTCTCTTCAGGTTGAATTCATCTTTTAGTCCTGGCCCTAACAGATTGATATGCATGTTAGCATGTGAGAATTGGTCCTGGCTTCAACAGGTGATTGGTTTATTGAAGCAATATAAGTTTAAAAAAGCACCTGGTGCCTGCTATATGAGACCAATATATTGGTATGACCTTATACCACAATTAAAAGCTGATACATTATTAATATCAACATATTTACAGGGCCACCTCTGATCACTGTTCTCACCTCACCATATTGGTAAATTCTCAAACTGATATAGTGGGGACCAAAAGTATGAGGACGCTGCCAAGAACTGGTTGTTTTCATTATTTACTGAGGAGTAATTAAATTATGACACTCCAATTACTTATTGACAGTATTGAGAATAAGGAGATCTTATCAGGATGACATTCCCACCTCAGTCACTGGATCTGAACCGATTCGAACATCTATGGGATCAGTTGAAGAGGGAAAAGGCTAAATGTCAAGTAACATCTATGGGTGTGTTGTGAAAGTGCTGTGATGAAATGGAAGACGAGGTGTTGCATAAGCTGGTGGAATTAATGCCAAGCAGAGTGAAGGTGGTAATCAAGGCGAAAGGCAGACTCACCAAGTTCTAACAATTTTTGATGTTCAATAAATACCCACACACTTTTTTTAGACTTATTTAGTATATTTAGTATTACTTAAAAATAATGTGTTCTTGAATAAGAAGTATAAACGTAGTATGATAATTGTAGTAGCCCTTGATGAATAATGAAAACAATCAATGCTTGGCAGTGTCCTTAGACTTTTGGTCCCCACTGCATTTTAGTATTTTTTTTTTTTTTTTAAAAGCAAGTGTGAGAATTTAAATTTCTTCATAGGTGTGCCCATATTCTTCCTAGCAACACAATGAAGTGAGGGTTGTAAACATAATTAATGCAAAAAATGATATATTATGGTGTGTAAAATCCTTAATGAATCATCTTGTGAAGCATTTGCATAGTCCTGACTTCTGGGTCCCTTGTTATTTAGTAAACAGCTAATTATGTGTATCAGCTGGCACAGTGTATGCAAGCAGGATAAAATGTAAGCATACTTATTAGGGGGTCAAATGATAAATCACTCGGCTTAGTGAAAACATTTTCCAACTATTTTAGCATCAGTCTGTAGTAAATGATGATGATAGCCTAAACCAGAATTACCATAACCAGAACAAATGTCTGGCTGGCAAGCTAACAGGAATAGCACACAAACATTGGTTATTAGCATGCTTTGTGGCTGCTACATAGCCTGCCAGATAGGTTCCTGGCAAGCTACAAAGGTACTAAGCTAGCTTCAGTACACCCTTCACCAGCTGTATAAGTGTACAGCAAGCTAGTGAGCTACAGTAGATATGTAGCTAGCAAGCTATTACTGAAGTCTCTGTTATTGCTAGCCACCTAAGCTATAGTGTAAACCGAGAGTTCAGCGTGAGTGACAGTGACGGGAGAGTAATCTACTGTAGAAAATTGGCACAACCAATTTCTAAGTAGGGGAGTGCTCTGCTGTGTTATTTTCGTTTTGGCTGCCAGTACTCCAGCGGGCTTTGTTTGTGGCCTCTTGTTCAGATGCCAGGATGGAATGCTGCGAGGTAGAGCCTCGGTACACCATCGAGCAGATTGACCTGCTGCAGCGCCTGCGTCTGTCGGGGCTGACCAAGCCCCAGATCGTCCATGCCCTGGAGTCCCTGGAGAGGCTGGACTCAGACCACCGGTCGCCCTACTGCGACACCCACGCCACGCCCGCCAACGCTCCCGCCGCTGCCGCGGCCGCCCCGTCTTCCTCCTCTTCCTCCCTGACTTCCACTACCACGCAGACCCCCAACATAGACACCTCCCCGTCACCAAGCAACAGCTACGAGGCTTCCCCCCCACCCCAGTACCCCACCAGTGGGGGTCAGAGGTCGTTTAGCTACGACATACCTGAGGAGGACTGGGACATGGAAGAGAAAGTGGAGGAGTATATGAGGTAAGCTGTAAAAGTTTGATTCCATGGCATTATGCATGTTAGATTACTGGGTGGGACTTTTCTTATGCTATTTTTTGCCTCTGACATTATCTGAAGAGGTATGGTTAGCCCAGAACCCTGAATCATTCTGTTTAGATTTCTTGAGTTTTGTAACCCAGTTCAACATGCATGATGAGAAAGATTCTGTTTAGGGAAGAGTAGAATTTATAAGCATATACTGTAGCATTTTCATTCAGCCATTACATTTTGGTTTGTGTATATTCAGGGTTTTCCCTGTTCACGTGGAAGATTGTGTGCACATTTTTAAAGTTAAGTTACCTTCCTGGATAGAGGCATGCTGCTCATAAAGTGCAGAAATGGGTCAGCTGAGCAGGGACTATATGGAGAAAAAGCAGACAGGGATTTGGTAAGGAACGGGAAATTTAGGAAAGGCATCTAAATGGAATATGCACATACAGCACATTACATTTAGCATGACTTTTTCTCGATCCACATATCCCTGCGGCTCTTGCTTTGCGCTGCTCTGGTCCTAGGAGGGACAGTAACTTGGTGAAGGAGGAGATCAAGGCTTTCCTCAACAACCGGAGGATCTCGCAGGCCATCGTGGGCCAGGTGACAGGTACCCTGACCAGTTTAAACACCAACAGAGTTCAATTCAACACCACGGCCAAGCTGACCTTTAGCTAACTTCATTTGTTCAAAACTCAAGTCAGATTTTATTTTGGACAAGGATGTGGGAAAGAAACCCAATGTACAAAGTTCATTAAAAAATAAATAAATAGTAATTTGTCTCAAGAAAAATTATTATATAGCTGTTTGTCTATTTTGCCAGCAGAATTTATAATGATGTGATTTTTAGTGACAACTGGGCCCTTCACGTAACTACGTCAGGATTAATGACTTTTCATGATTGAATGCACCACATTTCTAATTTAAAATGTGCACTGATCTACTTTGACTTACTGGCGGATGGCTGTTCATGCCTCTCGGTGTTCACCTCAACCATGTGGCTCTTGCCAGGGATCAGCCAGAGCTACATCTCCCAATGGCTGCTGCAGCAGGGCCTGGAGATGAGCGACCCCAAACGGAGAGCCTTCTACCGCTGGTACCTGCTGGAGCGCAACAACCCAGGTGAGCACCGCGGTCTTCCCTGCCCCCCTCGCAGGTGAGCTCTCCCGGAGCGCCCTCAGCCTGTGGGTTCGTCCCACGTTGCGCGTACGAATGGCAAAGAAATCCGCGTTTGTTGGTTTGCATTTCAGCACGGTTTGTGATAATGAATTTGCCCTTATATGCTATATGAGTGTAAGCGTATTCTGGCCGATCAGCTTGTTGAGAAAGTGCCACTTCTCCTGTCACGTGAGTCTGGTCGCAGGGAAAAAACGACGCCGTGGTCACTGACTAGGATTTTGTGATCGCCCACCAAAAAAAATCAAGGGTTCCGATGGAACGAAAGCCAGCAAACGCAGGTCCCCAGGACGAGGACAGAAACCCCCTGGAACAGACAGAGAGAGCTGCTGATGCAGCTGCTCCCCTGGTACTCTGCCCATCAAACACAACCAGGTAACGGCACAGGAAACGCACACGCTCTGAAATGGGGTAAATGCCATAGCATTGCAAATGCAAAAAACAAAAAAAAAAGAATGGATGCAAATTTTTTAATTGCACGCAGAACTTTACAGTGGCAGTCACTTTCTGCCCGAGATGCCTCTGAATAACTAATATGGTACTTGTGCTTTGAACTTTTACTGCCCCCTACAGGTGCCAGCATGTCTGTGCGTTCCCTTGTGAAAGAGGAGCCGGATTGGAGGTCCAGTGGCAGCCCTGCAGCGAACGGGGTGGGGGGCGGACCTCTGCGGCTGCGCAGGGGGAGCCGTTTCACCTGGAGGAAGGAGTGCCAGTCCATCATGGAGAGGTGAGCCAATCAAACGCTTTGCATTAATGAAGTCACTGTGGTCACGCCACAAATGAAATGTCCATTAGTGTTTTGAAATGCTTTGCTTTCATTGCACACCACTCATATAAAGTAACAGGCTACTCCTTCGTGTTGAATAAGCACTGCGTCCTAACAAATAAAGGAAAACTTAAGTAAGAGTAGTTCTATTGCAGAAGATATTGAGCAGCTTGTAGGTCTCCAGTAACTGTATCGCCAAGATAAATTTCTGCTGTGAAAGCTGAATTGCAAAAGCTAAATTAGGTAATGGGTCCTTTGAGAAGCATTGTGAATCAGACGGTAATTATCTTCCCCTGTGCTGTTCATGTCAGTGCTGCTCTTATCACTACACAGTTGCTCCTGGTAGGCTTCAGGTTAAGTGATATGGCTCTTTGAGTGTTATATTTCATCTGACCAGCTGACTTCTGTGTCTCAGTTTCTTCGTTGAGAACCAGTACCCAGATGAAGCAAGGAGAGAGGAAATCGCCAATGCCTGTAACTCTGTGATCCAGAAACCTGGTCAGTTACTTGACTTCTGGCCCCGTGGGTCATTACATTACAGGCATTTGGGTCAGCTCAGTGGGCCTATTCAGCTTGTAGTCGCAAATATGATTTCCCTTTGTCCGGCAGCTCATCTCTGAACACGTTTGTGTCAAATGGTCTGATTTCCCTTTGCGCACGTGTGTTTCATGGCTGTAATACCTTTGAGGCTGAATGTGTGCCTGCTAAGTAAATGGACAATTTAAAATAAGGGATGAAATCCAATTGTGGCACCCAACTGCCTGTCGTTCCTCCATTTCCCAGGATGCAAGCTGTCCGAGTTTGAGAGAGTTACGGCCCTCAAAGTGTACAACTGGTTTGCCAATCGCAGGAAGGAGATGAAGAGGCGGGCCAACATCGGTGAGATGCGTCTGATGGAACAGCATGAATGGATGTTGGGGCTTTATGCTTTTGTCTCTGCACCCTCTGTTGGACTGGACTCTGTGTCTTTATCCTGAGTGATTTACAAGTTGCGTTGCATTCAGCACTTAGAACGTAAGTTTTACTATAGGAAAGTGACAGCACATTTCCCTTCATCATAGAAGCTGCCATTCTTGAAAGCCATGGAATTGAAGTGCCAAGCCCCAGCTGCCACTCAAATGGAGAGGAAGTAGAGGTTTCTGAGTTCTGTGAGCAGGTGAGTCATTTCATTTCCATGCAGCATTACCCTACCGCAATCCAGGCAAGGCATTCTTCTTTCCACTCTTTGTCTTCTGGTAATTTTCCTTCCTCTTTCACAGGAAGAAGTGTCCTCCAGGAAGGACACTGAGGAAGACGCTGGCTCACTGGCCCTTGAGGTAGCGGGCCTGCCCAGCCCTGGCGACCAGCTTGTGACTCAAAAAGCAGAAGAATCTAAAAGGGAGGCAGCTGACGAGGAGTGAATCCCGGGCAAGAACTTCAGGAAAGGACATGGATAAAGCTGGTGAATCAAAGCTCCTGAACTGAGGGCTTCAGAGGGTGAGGTCAAGGCCAGGGGTGGTACGAGGTATTCCTCTGGTGCCCCTCCCTCCCTGCCCCCTAGTGGTAGGGAGGCCACAGTATGTATCTCCAGTAATTACGCTAATATTAATGGCAATATTAATCTCTTTATAGTGCATTCCAAGATGAGTCTTATTAAAGACCATCTGAAAGGGAGAGGGAAGCAGGCTGTTAGAAGTGGGTGTGTCGTAGAGGGAAGGCCACTCCCTACTGCTAAAGCATTTATTTCTACCTTTTTCCGCTGCTTTCATTTTAACGGCTTGGTGAATTTCAGCGTTAAGACAAAAAAATGGCCGCAGCCCATGTGACTATCTCAGCTGTAACTTGAGAATGGGTCCTGCAGGACAGGGAGATGTGTGTGAGGTACACCTTCAGGGTCAGTGTGCTATGATGTGCTGTGTGAGTTCCCGGGGGGGGGGGGTGGGGTAGGGGGGTTGGGGGGGAAGGGGGGGGTGTTGACAATAGATGGGGACACTAACATGTTCTCAGGTTTTCCGAGACTGTAAACAAAAAAACAAAAACGGAAAAAAATGTATGTAAGTATACCACGTGGAATTTTTGGATCAAAATTATTACCCATAAGTCCATTGTCACTTAAGTGCTTAATATGTCAAATTCACTGCTGTAGCTAATTTAGAGGACATTTTAATAGGCCAATTATATTCTGTGAAAACCTTAATCTCTGTGAGAAGACCATTGTGTCAGCAGGCAAAGCTAGTCGGCCGCAAAGGGTATTTTTAGAGCTTTTCCACTGTGACGAGAAAGCAATAGTAACGGACAATTATATTCCTAGTGCCGCTTTCAGTAAAGTTTAACCCTTCTGATACAGCCACAATGTAAGAACAGAGAGAGAACACAAACACACTACGGCCATTGCTCATAATATGCTGTGATGATGTTTCTAGTTCTAAGGCCATTTTGATAAGCTAAAGCTTTATGACTGCAAAGCTGCACTTCTGCAAGACACATGGCTGACTTTACGCATTATGCATCGAGCTGCTTCCCAGTTAAGTGGTCCACCTTTGGAAATATAACCACTTTATCTCAAGGTCCTTACACAGCCAAAGTCAAACCAGGATACATTTACGCAGACATAAGGTGTCAAGAGAACCGATTAAAGGCATAACCTGTTAATAACACGGATTAATCAAATCAATGAGTGTAGAAATGAACACGGGGCAGCTTAAAGCTGTGTATTAAAGTGCAATACTGGCCCTGTTCATCTCTGCACTAGCTCCAGTGCTGTATATCGATGTGGGCAAGACCCCTTTCTGTCTGCTTTTATCTGAAAACTAATAAAACCAATATAGGTGACTGTAATCATGTGTTCTTTTTTCTTTTCTATACGAGACATTCTGGAATGATACCCGAGACCGTATTTTCCACTTCCACCCTGTGAACCAGTAGTGCTGTGTTCCTGGTACAGACTGTGCTACAGCGCACACAGGCCACACTGACCACGTGACGACCCAACACCCTCGTTTCTCACTGGTGCTCCATTTTCTGTCTGCTGCACGTAGCTTATGAAGTTACAAAACACTGCTCATAATAAACAAACAAGGAAAACTAAACATGCAGCTAATTACAACACGGAAAATGTTGCCATTGCAACATTTGTAAATCACACGGCTCGGAGGGGTTATTCAGGAATTCAGTTCAAGGCAAGAGCACAAGAACACCCACATGGAAGGACTTGCAAAGTTTGGCTCATTTTGTCTTTTGGCACTGCTTTTGAGATTGGAAATAGAAAACAGGTTTCTAAAAGCAAACACTGAAGCAGTTTCTGGCTGTAAAAAAACATTTATTCACATAGTATTTACATCTCTGCCTGGGCCTCACACAAACAGGATATTTTGAGGTCACACCAGTGTTATTGTGGGGACAATCTGGCACATGTCTGGAAACCTAAAGCAGTTGTGGGAGGAATCCAGATTCAGGTGGGTTTGCTGGTGTGGAAAGAACCAACCTTCTAAATCTGACCTGGCCCTGGTCAGCTGTAGTCACTCAGGATGGGTCCCTCTCCCAGAACGGCAGACAGAACTTGCAGGGCGTGTCTGCCTTCCTGTATGTGCCTGTTACACGTACTCCCCGCAGTCTGAGATGATCACCTTCTGCTTGGGCTTGCCATCTTTTGACCCCTGGGCCTGAAAAAGACGCCGGGAACATGGTCACATCACTGCCACTATGGGGTTTTGGGAACTCACTTTATCAAGCCAGTCTGCAATCTTGACTACATGTACAGGATCCCTTGTGGTTTAATCCCCTGTCTGTACCTCTTTATCTTTTATTTTTAAATGGTACATTCCCTTTACTGGAGATAATCTTTTTTGCAAGGAGTCTTGGCCAAAAAGGCAACATCAAACAGCAGTTTTGACAATACAGTAATATTCAATAACAGTACACAGTATATAACACCAACTTTATTATGTTGTCCCCCTCTGGTTCCTCACTCCCCCAATCTTCTCTTTCCCCTGACTCTTTCCACCATCTTTTCCACATCTCTCTCCCTTTTCCCACACCCTCAGTCCTCACCTCCATGGCATGCACCACCTCCATGCCCTCGATCACCTCCCCAAACACCACATGCTTGCCGTCCAGCCAGTCTGTCTTGTCGCAGGTGATGAAGAACTGCGAGCCGTTGGTGTTAGGGCCTGAGTTGGCCATAGAGAGCTGCCCTGCAGAAACAATAGGGGGTAGGATCACCTCAAATAAGCGTCTCTGTACATATTTAAAATGGTGGACAGTGTTCACTGTCCTATAGAGCGGCACATTTAACAGGTCTCACCTATAGCCTCAAAATGTAACCGTTACAGACACAAATAAATACCAGACATAACATGGAAGTTGCACAGTCCTGGGCTATAGCTACAAATGACTTCTTCCAAGATCAGTAATGAAATCCTTCCATCAGATGACAGCTGTCAAATGTATATTTATGCATACAACATTTGAACCTAACTATGGTCTCACCATGAGAACAATTCTGAAACACAGCATTTGAAGCCACCTGTTAAAATACAGAGCTGTGAACTTTACACTATGCCACTTCAGGATGTGTAGGTAAGATAACGTAGTTTCCCAGACCTGTGCCGGTATGTTTGAGGACGAAGTTCTCATCGTCAAACTTGCGTCCATATATGGATTTGCCCCCTGTGCCGTTGTGGTTGGTGAAATCTCCTCCCTGGCACATGAACTGAGGGATGACGCGGTGGAAACTGCTGCCCTTGAACCCAAACCCCTTCTCATGGGTGCACAGGCAACGGAAATTCTCTGTCAAGGGACAGCAAAGCATTGTGGGTAAGGCTCAATACCAGTGACAGACTATTGCTAGGGAGTCGCATTTGCAGTGACTTACGAAGCAATACACATTACAAGGTTAGCTCACCAAATGGACAATATAACAAAACCTTTCAAAAGTGACTGGGATTCTAGAATGGAAACCCATGTGTGCAGCTGGTGTACCTGCAGTCATGGGAACGATGTCAGCTCGGAGTAGGAAACGTAGTCGTCCTGCTGGCTTGTTGCCGATCTTGATGTCCATGTAGACTTGAGGATTGGACCTGCCTTTCTTGGCTGGTGGCTCGCCCTTAAAGAATCATCACATCAATAATACTGACTACAGCCAGCAACAATCCCAACTAAATACAGGCAAAATCCTTCTGTATTTGGGGACAAGGCTTATTTAATATGGCAAGGACAAAACTTCAGTTTTAATATTTGGGGGGAAGGTTGAAATGCATAGACCACGAGAACTGCAACCTCCTAGGGGGGTCCGGGCCCACGCCCCTGCAGAATAAACTTTTGAAAGAACAACTGTGAAATGATCATTTCTGGTGAATTCTAAGGAGAAAATACTGTAACCACCCTACCCCCCGATAAATTACACACTTGAATGGGGATAGCTCAGCTGCAAGTTTTGAACCGCAGCTAAGAGAACTAATCAGACTCTTATTGCTTCTCTAGCGGTGATGTCACATTCCGTAGTGGACCTTTAGACAAGTCTCTGAATTCCACTACACCTCCACAACCATGGACCCGTTTCCCAGGATACTAAAACAGAGCGATCATGCACCGTTTCAAAAGGCACTCTTTAAGCAGCGACGTGACAGCATACCTCCTGTGCTTCCGTACCGGCTGCCTCTCCTGCAGGCTCCGCCCCCTCGGCTTCCTCTGAGGTCTTCCCTGAAAACTTCTTCAGCCAATCATCATCGGACCACACTGCGAACAGACCAATCGGGAGGGAGTGCTTTATCAGCGAGACAGAGAACTGTGGTGTGCTTAGGGTTAGAGTTCTCAATGGGGTGAAACATTCAAGCCTGGCCCAACCCAGCCCGAGTGAGTTGAAGCCCGAGTGAGTTGAAGCCCAAGCTCGGACCGGCCTAAAATCACATGTATTTTACTAAGTCCGAGCCCAACCCGAAAAAAAAAAAGAAGCAAGTTGGAGATTGCTGTGACTGCACGCACGCACACACATAGTGCAACGAGGAGAGAGAGGAGAGCAGGAACACCGCAAGGTTGACTAAAACACACACCCATGCTCAAAAACTCTCGAGGATGCCCTTAGTAAAACAAAACGCTTTATATATAAAACCATCCACATGGCTTATCATTAATTATATCGTCATGTGTCTGTTTTGTGCTAATTTAAAACTGATTGCTTTTGCTTTGAGCAGTCTCAGCTGCAGTAAGCCAATTTCCGAAAGCAAGCAATAGGATTTTACATCCAATGTTTCTAAAGTTTGTCGTGAAGGTAATAAAAATTTTTAAGATGCCTTTTTCATGGTTGTTAAGCTTGCTTATTCTTGTTAATCTTTGTATTCATATGGTTAGTATAGGCCTATCATTATTCATCACACAGCATACATTACTTTAAATACAATCATTTTATTAAAAATAATTGTAACTAACAACCAGGTAACCTTCAAATTTCTGAGATGACAACCAATTTAAATACCTTCCCCCCATCTGACTTTTCCTTTCCCTCCCGAGACTGCAGAACATAATCACCCATTGCTAACTAGTTTTTATTTCTGATTCCGCATCCATCTGGTCACACCTTTTTCTGACTTTTGCCAAGGTGTCAAGCCTTAAAGTAACTGTGCTGGCCGGCAGCAAATTCTTAAAAATTGTACTCATGCAATGCACACGACAGACAGAAGTAATGGATCAAACTTATCACCTGGTCTCGAGGAGCCTTCTTTGATCCTCATGGGCTTGGCAATGTTCACCCTGATAGTTCTGCCAAACAGCTCTGACTCATTCTAATGGGAAGACACAAGGCTCAGCTACAACACAAGCTCAAGGCTACACATTATAACATTTGTATACATTTCCACTTTGGTCTCCTATCATCTGACAGCATCTATAACTAGTATTGATCCAGCTGCATCATACAATACCTGTGAAATCCAAAAGCATGTTTTTTATGTAGCATGCTGCATACATACAGAAAATATATTATGAGTGTTTAACTCACCATATTATCAATAGCGGCAGCAGCATCCTGTTCAAAAGGAGTGGAAAGAAATACTGTAAGTCAAAGAAGCAATGATGCCCTAGTGACAATGCTTAATGATGTCCTCGTAAAATGTGCGCACCGATTAAATGATGCCATGCAAATGAAAGAACTGAATACATCAGGGCTGAGCAAGAAGGGCCATGTCTGTTTCTGGTTACCATACCAACTTCTGCTATTAATTATTTAATCAGCCCAATCATGTGTGATCTGACATGTGGGCCAAGTACATTGACAAAACTCACCAATCACAGTTAAGATTAGGTGTGCCTATATGAAGCATTGTACAGCGTCTGCCATAGGTTTATTGAGCTAATTAACTGAGTCAGGGTAATCAAACACTGGAAAAAAGCTGCATACACACCAGCCCTGCAGGAATGTATATACCCATCTCTGAACCATACAGTTTTGATTCGAGCAATGCAAGGAACCTCTGACTTATTACACTTTTCAGAGCAAACAACTCCAAGCTCACCTCTGCAAGTTCAAATTCGATGAAGGCAAAACCTCTATGTTTTTCTGAAAGTGAAAAGCAAAAAAGAAATACATACAAAATCTATGTTTTGTAGGGATCATGTAATGAACAAATTGCGAGCATTCGTCTGTTTTACATGAGTACGACTACCAAACAAAAAGATGGCAAGATAGTCTGTATTCAATACTTGAGGCTCGAGTTAATCAAAACAAGCACATGCCTACAACATATTGATGATAGCACGTTATTAATATGAACTCTGGACACCAACTGCGTACGGATGACTCACCAGTTTCATAGTCGAGCGGTATTTGAATGTCAGTTATGTCTCCAAAGGGAATGAATGCTGCATGAAGAACCTTTTCGTCAACTTCTTCCGCAAGCCCACCTACACAGAACAGCAACGCAAAGCGATAGCTAGTTACGTCAAGATTACTACAGAAAAAATAATTCTGACTTTACTACCACGCTCATCTAGCAAAAATATCAGCTAACGGAAAAGCTTATTACAGAATCCTTGTGAACGCATAATACAGTTTCCGCACTGTATCTAGTCCTAGCTACATAGCAACGACACTAGCTAGCTTGCTAACTTCACCCAAAATACTTTAGTTTAGCTGGCTAGCTAAAAAACATAATAACTAACTAGCTAGGTAGATGCAGTTCTTCGAACTTATACCGAAGTATCCTTTGTGCTTGTTTGTACTTTTAATAAGTTATATAAACTGGTTTTAAGAGAGAAACCAAAATTTCACTCACCAATGTAAAGCACACGCTTGGCGGCTGCCATCTTGCTTGTACCCTTTAGCCTTTGACCTCGCTTACTACTAGTGAACGTGACCGCGCCATCTCTGGCCATCCGGTGAACGTGCATGTGAAAATTCGAGTTAGAGAAATGCAACGTTTTATTTTACAGTACATCCTCTCTAGTCCTGATCCTAACTCCATGAGCCTGATCAAACATTTAATGACTTTTTCTAGTCATATTTGTCTAAATGCAAAATCTATAACGTTATGAATAATAGAGCTCCAATATCAAGCAGGTGCATATATTCTGTACAATAACTGGGTGTTGTAACACAGTATATTTTAGGTTAGTGTGTGTGTGCCCTGTTCTGACTTTGAACACTTGCCCTTCAAGAGGTCTCTGCACGAATACAAGAGGTGCATGGAAAATGCATGAAGTACAACCAATATACATGTGTTCTCATGGATACATTAATAGTTTACACTATCTGTTTATGATTGCGATTGAGTAGAAATATTCATGTGGAAATGTGAACACAGACAACATTTCAGATAGAAAAAGTGGCTTGAAAAGGGGCTGGGGGTACATATTATATGGATGTTTATTACAGCATACATATAGTATACATATATTTAAAGTATACATATAGTTTTCCCCACCAGTTCCCAGTGTGATTTAGCGAAATTCTAAAATTTGTCAAGCATGTTGGAATACAATACATACACCCAATTCTTCACTCATTGGACACTTGGTGGCACTATAACTGTGAGTTGGAATTCCAATAAACTATGGCATAAAGGCATGAAATGTGTTCCTTTGCAGATACTGAAGCTCATCCCCCATTTACATAAACCTAAAAATCTTCTCATGAACAAATTTCATTTGGACACAACTGGGTAGATGCTGACACACTCTGGCCTCAACTGGTAAATTAAGATGGTAAATTGGAATAATATTGCTGCCCCACAATTTGCAACTGAATCTATGTGACTGACAAACTCTCTTTCTCTGTCAATCAGTGCAATATTCAGCATGTAGACGGACTGGGCCACAGACGCAGAATGCATTCTGCAGATTGCAGAACGATGTATTGAAATCCCATCTCTAACAGTGCAGATCAGAATGAATGCTACTTGCACCTGCTTGACATGTAATGGGCATGCATTTGCGTAAACATAAGAATAATATAAACCTAAAAGTCATGTGAAGTGGCTTTATGTGAAAATGACATGCAGTAAAGCACTGTACTGTACCTTACCCAACAATTTCTTTACATTCAGTCTTGTACGGGTGGTTAAATTTGCTGGTGCTTTATAACTCCAACAAAAATCCCCATTCATTTTCATTCAGGTTCTTTTTAAAAAATACTTTCTGACCTAGACTTTATATTCTTGACTATCCAGTCTATAAATTGGTTAACTGGCAAAGCACTTCTAAAGATGCAGTAATTTCAACTGTTATTACAACAAAATTGTGATGTTGTAACCAATGAACCCACTAGTCCACCCAATTTGTGATCGGTTTGTTTAAACAGATCAGTTGGTTGTGCAGATTAAAATAGCCACTCAGATGGTATAATCAAATAAAACCCTGGAAAATGAGTTTTATACAATTTACTTGTATAACTTCCGCTACACTAACAAGGTAAATGACAATGATTAATCAGAGATTAGCCTGCAAACTTTGAATACACTTGCACTTTGGACGACCAGGGTATCACAATGTTCACAAATATTATCACTGACTGTCCCTGTCTGTTTAGCTCGGCAGGTTATTCTTTGTCGCTCAAAATGAGAGTGAGCTTAGTTCTGCTGTGTCTGGTTCTTCTCTGGGGAGACTCTCTCAGTGAAGGTAGAAGACATTGTTTCAAAAGAAAGTACTGACAGCAAAATAATGTTTTTTAGAGATTCAGAAGCATTGCTGTTAAGTTTAAGGTTCTTGAATGGTTTGTGGCTTTTCCACAGAGTGTGTGCGTGAGCTCCAGGTGGACGTGGACTTCCCAGGCAGTGACGTCCAGCAGATCCTCTCTCCAGATGCGCACCACTGCCAGCTGGCCTGCACTCAGCACCACCACTGTCTCTTTTTCACATTTGTTCGACCTGAATGGACCAGGGACAAGCGGTACTGCCCTTTGTTTTATTTACCATGATGTAAATGACCAGGAAACCTCACTGAGATCGCTGCAAAAATGGCTCTGCATTGGAGTTATTGATATAAACTGGCTGATATTGAAAAATGATGGCTGTTTTGGTTACCAAACCCTCGGAGCAACTTTGAGGTGTTCAGTTTTCTTAAGGCCTCTGTAACCAAGTAAAAAACAGGATGGGAGGACGAGTGATAATACTGCTTTAAGAAAGGATAAAGATGAATGTGTTTACTCTCTCTTTGGATATACTATACACGTGTATATGACTATGCATGCAGCTGTGTGCCTCTTGTCTCTCAGACAGTTCTACTGCTACCTGAAGCACACAGACTCTGGGAAACCTGCAAAAATTACTTCACTGAGTGGCGTCACTTCTGGCTACTCAATGAAAACATGCAAAGACAGAAGCCTCCAAAGTAAGATTGTGAGATGACTCAGGCTATTGACATTTTATTATTGGAATGATAGGTTGTATTATTGGGGAATGCCCTTTCCGTCCTTGTGCTGGGATACTGAAATTGTGTATAGATACTTAGCATTTACCATAAATTGGGTTATAATAATTATAATCAATCAGCATACCCAGAGATACATAACCATTTACTGTACTGCAGTATATAATGTAGCTGTAGGTATTTTGTGGGTGGTGTTGGACATCTCTGTCTTCCGGGAATGAGAGGGGGCAATAGGAATGAAATGGGAGTGAAAATTCATGATGTACCATCAATAATAATCCAGTGATCTGAACAAACATAGGGATAGGACCTGGCAGAGAGCAATATTTTTTGGGCTGTTTGAATCAGTGATTGACAGTATGCAATAGTGACTGTGTCACTGTCAAAAACTAATAGCCTTGCATGTTTGCAGCTTGTCTGTCGACGGTCTATAAGAATGTGGACTTCACTGGGGCAGATTACACATCCCTGTTTACAGCGGACTATGAGGACTGTCAGAGCACTTGCACTAAGGACCCAGACTGCCAGTTCTTCTCCTTTCTTAACCAAGACTTTCCAACATCAAAATACAGGTGAGAACCTGCAGCAAATAAGCTCTGGGAACAGATCTTTAGAATATGGCCAAACAACCTCATACGTGTTATGGGTCTCTCCTCAGAAACAAGTGCTTCCTGAAACACAGAAGGGTTTTCCCCAGTCCTCCAAGAGTCAACAGCTTGAATGGAGTGGCGAGTGGCTTCTCACACAAAATTTGCACTGCTGGCAGCACTGATGGAAAAAGTTTGTACACACAAAAACTGTCATCTTAGCTAAAAAAAAACAACAACTTATTAACCATCAAAAACTGTTATTTTGATAAACAAATTCACAGTATTACTGAAACACACTGATGTCAAAATACTCTTTTATACCACAAGGGTTTAATGTTTTTAAAAGGTATAAATCCAAAAGTTTTTCCTTGTTGTTATTTCTTTAATGATTTTGCTACTTTCTTGGCACCAGCGTTTATCTGTGGATGTAGGTATGGTATGCTGTGATACTGGTTTTGATACAGATTGCCAGTACAAGATTCAGACCGATATGGATTTTCCTGGGAATGACTTTGAGCAGGTTCCATCTCCCTCGCCTGAATACTGCCACTTTTTATGCACCATCCACCCCCGCTGCACCTTCTATTCATATGCAAGGTATATTATACATTTTTTATGCAAGAAATTCATGAAATTCATTATTTTTCTGTCATCTGACATATTGTACTTCTGGTATATTTCACCCCAAATTTCATTTTCACAATGTTCAACCAAGCAAAACAATAAAGCACACACGCTGTCTTTCCAGGAAAGAGATGCTTTGCAACTTAAAGCACAACAAAGATGAACGGCCCTATGCTTCTAAGGATGGGGTGATGTCAGGAACCCCAACACGCTTCTGCGAGGACTCAAATGGTGAGGCGAATACTGGGGAAATTCCCTGGTTTCACTCAGTGTACCCCCCAAATACCTTTGAAGACCCCTGGAGTTCTGTAGTGCAAGTGTGGAGCTGATGATTGTTCCCGCCTACAGGTGACTGTGCAAGGACTTCATATGAAAACATCGACTTCCTGGGGTTTGACAGACGCTTCGTCCTACTGGACGATCCACAGACCTGCCAGGAAACCTGCACAGCTGATCCTGAGTGCCAGTTCTACACCTACGTCTATGAGTCATATCATGTGCCTACTCAAAGGTCTCACTTCTGCTTTCCCATACAATGCACACACATGCATGCTCACACAAACATAGCACATATACAACACAATGCTTATACACAGGGCTATGATCTGCTCATTGAGGCATGTTTTCACTCTGACTTGCACACACAAACAATCAGTGTATTACCTACTGCACTGAAAAAGCACTTGTCATCTCTTGATAGTGGACCAATGGGATCTGGAGGGTTCTTTACTGTTGTCCTTCCAATATATGTGTAACCCTATAGGAGGATATGTTACCTGAAGCAGGTGATCACGGTCCCCCTTCCTCCGAAGGTGGTTGCCATGCAGGGCGTGGTTTCTGGGTTCCACCAGAGGGGCTGCCAGCAGAGTGGAGGAGTGGAGAAGACAGGTGTGCATTAATGCTTTTACCGAGGGACAGTGCGATTACACTGCTGGTGCTGCTTACAGTGTGGCACGGGCCGTCATTACTATGGCAAAATCCTTTTAAAGCATGCATCTGATTTCCATGACTTTCCAGTCATAAACAAATGTACAAAATAAGTGCAATTAATAAACCCAAATTGTTGACCTTTGCAATCTTTCATTCATTTTTATGTACTTTATTTTTCATTTGCAAAGATTTAGCTCAGAGGAAGATTAAAGTTTTACTAAATATTGAACTGCAGATAGATAGCAGTTTAAATGACCTTGTGATTACTATTGATTTTCTCTGCATTTGCAAAATCCAACAAAGATAATTCCACTGAGTTCCCCCAGAAGCCAATACTTATTTACCTGACAAATGCAATTTAACTCTTTTCTTACTGAAATAATAGTATGCACACATTTCTTGACATGTATATTCAAAAATCTTTGTGGTGTGATTGGATTACATCACGCATCACCTTTACACATTTTGTTACAGAGAAGAATTTGTACTTCCAGATGAATAGGCTTGCTTACACTCAAAATCATAGATCAGCAAAAAGCAGACAGAATTTCCCCCCTATGCCCTTACTTGCCCTTTCAACCATTTTATGTTCAAAATAGTGAGAAATGTGGAAGGTATGGTATATTTTACATTTTGTGAGGAATACATCACAATATATATTTTCTGCTCAAAAGGTGCAAACATTATTGTAATGGGTGGAAAAATGTTTCTAAACTGCAGTCAAATCTTCTCTTTGGACACACCATACATGCTTATGGCTGTAGTCTTAACAAGCTTTATATTAACCAGTCATTGCAGTCTGCATTATGGGTGAAGAGCATGAGATCTCATTCTGTATGTTTCCAGTCTCAGACAGTTCTACTGCTACCTGAAGCATGCAGACTCTGGGAAACCTACCAAAATTACTTAATTGTGGCGTCACTTCTGCCTCCTGCTCACTGAAAACCTTCAAACACAAAAGCATCCAAAGTAAGATGACTCAAGACATTGACTACTGCCTTTTTATCATTGAGGTGATGAAGTGTATTACCAGGGAATGCCCTTTGAGTCTTTGTACGGAAGTCCTGCAATTATGTAAGTAGACACTTGGCATGTTCATGTTCAGTTAACCATTCACTATAAAACAGAATGTAGCTTATTTTTATTTTTTATACATTTTTAGGCATTTGTAGAGTGGCTCTGGGCATCCCTGACTTCTGGTAATGGGAAAGGACAATAGAGATGATATGGGATTGAGGATTCCTGATACTCAGATTAGGTAGAGCTAGCCCATGCTATCAATTATAAATCAATGATTTAAAACTAACACAGGGATAGGGTCTCGCTAGAGAGTGAAGTTTTCATTGTTCTGTATGAATCAGCGATTGACAACATGCAATAACTCCAGTAAATACTGAACTCTGGAAACCTCACTGTCATAAATGAGTAACTTTGTGTGTTTCCAACTACATCGACTGGAGCTCAATCAGTAGTTGATTCATCCACTGCAAGTTTCACAGTTCCACAATAAATCTAGGCTTTTAATCAAATAATTGTATTTAACCAAGAGATAAATCCTGAAAGGTTCCTTAGTTCCTTTCTAGATATTTACCCTTATGTATTCAATACATGTTGTGTAGTTTACATAGCTAATTTAATACATGAAACAAAATTACAACCCTTAAAGATAAATAATTTACTCAAGGGAAAAAACAAGACAAGAAAATTTTGCAATTTGTATTAAAATGTAACATCAGTTGCCAGGTTTTATTATGCTAACTGGCCATCACTACTTTTCTGTATGCATTGTATTCAGCCTGCATTTCCCAGAATCCATTGAAAGTGAGATGTACAAGTACAATATTCCACTATTCTGTATCATGTAAAATTGATCAGTAAATGACTAAATAATTAGTCTAGTAAAACAGAACATACATCAACTGTACGAATGTTGAGTAAAAGTAAAAATAAAAATGTTGAATAATCTAGTCTAGTTGAGTACAGCAGAATGGACATGGCTGTTATAACTGTGATAACTGGTAGCAATCTAAAAATAAATCAAAAGACGAATTTATTCTGTGTCCACAAGGGGTCGGTGTTTTGCAATTAGAAGCCAAATCAAAATTGTCACAGGAGTCAGTTTTCAATTTAAGCTGATTTCTTCTTTGGCAATGTAGTGGCTTTTACAGCTATTCCATCTTCTAGTGTTTTATGGCAATAATTTTTACCACAATACGTATTAACATTATCTATATTGTATGAGGTTGAAAAATCATCAAGTATTCCAAAAGTATTCTAAATCTTTTTACTGTCTATGTTTATTAAAGGTTTTATCAGATTTCAAGTAAAAAATGTAACTTAAAAAAGCAAAGGAAAGTTTAATTTCTGTTTCCAGTTTCACTCACTCTGTGTGTCTCCTCATCAAGTCTAGAATAGCTGTGTTTGTGTGTGTGTGTGTGTGTGTGTGTGTGTGAGTGACAGAGGGAGAGAGTACAGTATGTGTGTGTGGGTGTGTGAGACAGAGAGAGAGAGAGAGAGAGAGAGAGGGTGAAAGAGAGAGAGAGTATGTGTGCGTGTCAGTACGAGTGTGCATGCATGTTTCCCTCCCCCTTGAACCCCCCTGGACTCCAGGCCCCTCCCCGTGGGAAAGCCTGTCTTGTGTGATTGTGGTCGCCCTTCCTGGAAGCTGTGGTACCACTGCTGGCTCCACTGCCAGCACAGTGCCAAGCTGGGAGACGTCCGCAAACATTCCGCATGCCTCTCGCACGAGAGTCCCGGGGCGACTGGCTGTTCTGCCCTGACGCCAGTCTCGCGCACCAACACTTCCACTCTCACAGACCCAGTGTCCCACCGCACTCTCTCCCTCTCTCCCTCTCTCTCTCTCTCTCCCCCTCTCTCTCTCTCTCTCTCTCTCTCTCTCCCCCCCCCTCTCTTCTCTCTCTCTCTCATAGTCTTCAATTTCAGATTTTATTACAGATATTGTTTCTGTTTTGTCTCTTGCACACATCGACGTGCGCACAAACACACTCCAGACATAAGCGCACTGTTAGAGAAATGCACATTTCTGCTACCACTGAAATGTATACAGTACCGATTCAAACTGTCCTGTAAACAAATACACACACATTCTTGCAAGTGTCACTGCACGCATATCCACACACACAGACACACAGACAGAAACAAGTATACACATACAGTACTGCATGCAAACAAACAAACAAGCAAACATAAACACATGTAAGTATACACGTACTACCCACAAACACACAAACAAGCAAACATAAACAACAAAGCATGCAAGTATACTGTACACTCACACACACACACACACACACCCACACACACACAAATAAACAAACCCAAATTAAGGTGCGTCCGTGCACACTGATATTCAATAATTTAGTAGAACAGACATATATGGTTTATTGTGCCATTATTGCTTATTCTTATTAATTATTGCGGTGCATTTGTGCACAGGCAATATCTGAAGCATCTGAAGAATTGGTAGCTGCTCGAAGTTGGTACTGCTGAATGAGTCACAGTGATCCTGTAGGTGTCATCACTAAACAATGTTTGCAATTTACCACTCTTGAGAGAATGAAATTACAATTCAATATAACTTTTTTTAAGCCAGACATTTTCATTATGTGCTTGTAAACAATTCTAATGATTTTCAGCTGTCTGTCAAACTTTTACAGTTCAACAGAGAAAAGCACGGCAGCATTCTCATCCGTTCGCATTTCATCCATGGCACTAAAACCAGTGGGAGACACACCTCATTCCACAAAATCAGCTGGTTACACATGCCCTTCATGTAATTTAGTGCTCTCAGTGGTGTCTGGAACTGAGGCACAGTCCAGCCCATTTGGAAAGTGAGTAGCAGCACAGTGCTGCTCAGCCACTCTCCTCACATGCGTGGGTGTTTTGAGCTGATATTATTTTATAATATTAATGTGATATTAATCAGCAGTTGTTGAGTGTAAATGACTACTTTTGATTGACATTTAGACATCAGTAGAATGTAATGGGAAGCTGTGATAGTAGATCAGATACAGGTCTGAATCCATGTTCTTCATGAAGTTGTAGGACAGGAATGAATGAGGTCACTGGTCATGTATTTTACAAACTCAGAATACAAAGTAAGCAATACAAATATTTCATTTCACCATGCAATAAATTTAGCTCTTTTATCTCTTTAGTAATCAGACAGCTTGAATAATAAAGGCAAAATCATTGCATGATGAAATAAAACATTTTTATTCAATATTTACTATTTCAGTTGCACATTTTCCAGAACATGCATGGATAAATTTTTAAAATATTTAAATTTGATAGTGATAATCCATAGCATGGCGCTATTAGAGTAAGTGGCCTTATTTTCATGTGAAATACCCGGAATTACTGTCTTATGTTTGATATCTGGTTTGTACCATGCTATAATTTGTTATGAAACCTATTTCTGTTAGGAAACCTTCTTTTCTTGTTATACTGAAAAAAATGGTTTGTGAATGACAGCATCATCATGCACTTTGTTTGTGCATACGTGCAGTAGTCTGCATATGTGTGTGAGTGTGTGTGTGTGTATGTGTGTGCATGCACGTCTGTGTGCATGTATGTATGGGTGTGTGTGTGCACGTGTGCATGTGGGTGTGTGAGTGTGTGTGCCCAGTTGTGAGGGCAGTGGTGGTGGTGGGGGGAGATGGGTTGATGGGTGGGCACGTGCACGTGCACGTTTGTGCATGTGTACGCCAACATCTGTAACTTCCGCTGGAGCTATCAGCAGACTGAAAGCCATCCCTCTCTCTGGCTAACATATAATCAGCTTTGGTGTTCCTGCACACACTGTTCCAGGACCTCTACTTATCTCAAAATGGGAGCATTCAAATAAAGCAAATAAACAAATGGCGGTGTGGGGATGTGAGGGCCTGCCTTTGCGATGGGATCTCCCCAGAGAAAATGACACTGGGGTTAGCCTAATTGCACGGTTCGGGCAATGAGAGAGCTCACAGCGATCTGCTCGCTCTTACTGACTCATAAAATCAGTGTCCTGTGGCCAGCGAGCAGAGTCATTCCCATGCTTCACACCAAAGTCCATTTCAGCCTGAAAACTGGAAGAAACTGTGCAGAGGGTTGTTACAGAGACGTGTGCTTGTAAGTGTCTGAAATATGTGCTGAAGCACCCTCTAGTGGTCGGCAGGGCGTTACATTGTTTAGGCTTTTTTTAAAACGTCGGTAGAAAAAGACCTGGGAGAATGAAAAGGACACACATAAACTTCCAACCAAACACACACACACACACAGATTCACACATGAATGTAAAACCATGCACAGACACACAAGCACACGTACACAACTTTATACATTGGTTCAATTCAAAGTTTTTTTTCCGTTTCAGTCATTTTCAGAATCTCTTTTAATGTCTTATGAGCAGCACAAAGCCATTCAACCAATGAAAAATGTAAAAATATCATTCTCCATAATAGCATGTGTATAAATGCTGTGGCAAAAACAATAAGCAACACCACAAAAAAAAAAAAAAAAAACTAAAAGGCGAAAATGCAACAATATACATTTGATGTTACATGGTTGTTTTGGAGATACCTTCATATCTGTGGGAGTCTGTTTTAAATCAGTGCCATTCGCACACTGATATGTATAGGTGTCTGTGAACTACACAGGTGCACCGCCTCCATGCCCACATCCTATCTGCATTCCAAAATCCCAAACATTTCATCCACGCTGACACAAAGCCTGCCCGGCGTCCATTTAAGGCGTGTCTCGCATCCGCACGGCTGCCGCTCTACTGTTCTGGGTTCAGGCAGGCTGGTAACCTGCCGGATACGAAAGGTGTTGAGTGTTCACAGTCTGCTTTTCACTGAAGGCCTCACATTGCATTGTGGGTCACGGCGAGGTTCGGAGGCCGAACATCTCCCTTTGCGCAATGCTGACTGTAAGAGGGATTATAAAGGGAGTGGGGAGCCTTTGTTGAGCTCCTTCGTTTCTTCTTCTGTTGCTGTCCTCTGACTCGAACCCCAGGGTGGTGTGCGCGTTCGAGGCTTGCGGACGGGGGTCAGAAGGCTCCGACCTCCGTGCCCCAGGGTTGCGGCGCTTTGCTGGGGTTCCCCGCGCCCCCGCGCTGGGCGGAGCCGGATCCTGGCGGAGCGAACGGCCTGAAGGACACCTGCGAGGTGGCGGAGGAGGGTGGGGTGACCAGGAGGGGCGGAGCTCCGTGACCCTCGGAGGAGGGCTGAGAGAGTCTGTGGGCGGGGCCGGCGGAGGGGAGGGAGGGCACCCTGCGCACAGCAGCCAGGGCGGGGCTCAGGACCGCCGCCTGACGACCGGCCGGGAGGCAGCCAATGGGAGCCGCCCGCAGGGCCGGCGAGGGGTAGGCTGCCAGCAGGGCAGCGGCGTGGGGCGGGAGGTCCCTGCGAGAGGCCCCCGGGAAGGGGGCGGAGTTGGCGGGGGGCGGAGTCGGGAGGTGGGGGAAGGAGGCCCAGGGCCAGGGTGCGAAGGGAAGGGCTGCCGGACTCTGCATCAGTGGGTCCAGCTCGCTGGCACAGTGGCTCAGGTGTGACACCAGCCGCGCTCCGATAGGGTCAGGGGCCTCCAGGCCCTCCAGCGAGCTCAGGTACCGCACCACTTCCCCCACACACTCCCGAAACCCCAGCGTCCTGTAATCCACCGCCAGAGCACGGGCATCAAAGTACCCTGAGAGAGAGAGAGAGAGAGAGAGAGAGAGAGAGAGAGAGAGAGAGCAAGAGAGAGAGAGAGAAATGTAAAGGTCTATGTCAACCACATGAATAGGACACAGAGCACAGAGTTCCTTGGTTATGTGGTGCAGCATCTCCCTTCTGAACATACTGTTTCATTCAGTTACCCCCTTTTCCTTCCCCTCTCTCTTTCTCAGGAACAATCCCTCCGAGCGGAGGATAAATGGACAAACTCTCTCTCTCTCTCTCTCTCTCCCTCTCTCTGTCACTCTCTCTCTCTCTCTCTCTCTCTCTGTCATTCTCTCTCTTTCTTTACCACTCTCTCTCTCACTTAGCAAAGAATTTCAGTTCCTGCTGTTTATGCTCTAAACCCGAGTGCTGTACCTTTCCCCCCCATGGCATGGAGCAGTTTGAGGTGATCCACAGTCATCTGCAAGATCTCAGCCTTCTCCAGTTTGGAGGAGCCCTAAACCAGGAAACAGCATTACTGAGGATAGTAGGACATACCTATAACACGCAACATGCAGACACACTGTGATGCATAGTTCTCTGTTCGGCAGAACACACAGCTGATTCCATGCTTCTCACAAGTCCCTTTGATTGTGTCCATATGTTTGTTTTTTCACACAGAATGAAGAAGAGTCTACAGCTGATAGGTTTGAAGGACTTACACTGGAGTTTAATTTCTTTATTATTATCCAGTATGTTTGAATTAGCCTTATGGAGAAAAATGGCACTAAGGTTAGAATCCCAAGTTCTTGGAGTTCATAGAGATTTCATTAGTTCATGTGACTGTGCACATAACAGAATTAGGGTTGAGTGGGATCAAAACTATGAAGTATAACAGAGTGTGCAATTAGCCAATATGCAAATACATAAATTGTGCCGTCAGTTCAGCTGATCAAATACTTTTATATATTGTTGTGACTGATGAATCTATGAATGCATGTTTGATTGATTATTCATTTAATTTCTTGACTGAACATTTTATTGGTTGATGTATTGATTGGCTGATTTACTGATTTTGATGCATTGCTTGATTGTTTAATTAAAGAACGCTCCGCATAGACAGAGTATTACCTGCTTCTCAAAGGCACTGGGGACGAGGCGTCTCAGTTCTGACAGGCTGTGATTGATCCGGTCCCTCCGCCTCTTCTCAATGATCTTACGAACAGAAGAACAGGGAGGTGTCACACAAGCCAGGATGAACCAATCAACCAGGTCCTTTCCACTTATCTGAGTGCTATTAAAAGGCACTGAGGGGCGTTAAGCAGATGCAAGAAGATAGAAGACCATAAGAATATAGAAGATAGAAGATTGAATTAAGGTGAAACGTACTGTGTATTTGTTCATGAATTAAGGTTAGGGTTGGAAGATGGGCCTACAGGTCGAGGTAGACTGGTGGATATAAAATTTAAGCTTCAATGCCAATGCAGTTACTTTGAAAACTAGTGGGAGAAGGCTATAGCATAGATCCATAGTGAAAACAGTTGTGGAGTGAAACTCAAAATATTGCCAATCGCTACACAGGGGAGTTTCTGACCGTTTCTGCTTTGGCCCACATTGCATTAAACTGACACCTGTAATTACTACCTCTGTAACTTCAGCATTGGTTTATCTTGTTAAATAATACTCCCACAGTGGAATACCCCTAAAATGAAATTGCATATAATATGCATACCCACCTAATATTTAAATAGTACTTGTGTCGATAAGTACCAGGCTACTGTAAAATATTGCACGATCCTTACAAATTTCAGTAGTTAGTTAGTGCGTTCTCAAAGCATATTTAGCTGTTTATTTCCCCTGGTTGTTCTGTTATTTCCGTTGCTTGGGTCCCGCGATAGACTAACGGATGCGCACGCACCAAAGAGCATGCCTGAAGCTGCACGGCATTGTGGGTTCCATGATAAAAAATAAATAAAACAATGAAATAAATATACATGTGCAGAGAGCAAACAGATGAACCAGAGCGACTCACCCCTCTGCGTTTCTTGCGTGCCAAAACTTGCGAGGTACTACCTGGAGACATGGAGCCTGTAACCGGACTGGTGGGACAGTCACACAGAGAAACAGGGGGACAAATGGAGTTCAGTCAGAACAGTGCTCGATAAAATCATTCTGAATTTTAATGTGACACAGAAACTGCCAACTGGTGCGTATTAGCAGACCCTGCTTGATTTGCCTTTGCTCGCCACTAGACACAGAGCTGTCAGAATAAAAGTTGTTTTACATTACATGCTCTGGACATAAGTTTGAACTAACTGGCACAGTATGCTCCGTGTCTGTATTGTGTAAAAAATGTCTTTTGAAAGCTGATACAAAAGCTGTTCATGGTTAACTGTTTTAATCCATCACAGACCCCAGGACAGCACTGGGACATGGTGGCTGTGGCACTTTATGTTTTACTTTCTGAAAGTTTTCTTAAAACACAAACAGTCATTTAAAATATACCCAGCGTTCACAGTTTTCACTGAAATGTAATACAGGAGGAGACCTGCACAGATTGAAATTACTCTTCAAGAAAATGATTGTTGTTTCCAACTAAAATTTTGAACTTTAATTTTTGATCAAAATATTTCTAATAATTTTTCTAATCACTGATTTGTGAAAAAAGCACACACAAAAGCGCAAGCACATGCACATACATACACACACGTGCACCCACTCACACATACACTTACCCCTCACCACTGATTGTTGTTCAACTCACAAAATAAGATTTCGAACCAACTTAAATGTATGATCTAATTATTTCGAATCATTTTCTCAACAAACAGATTTTTGCAATACTGTGTTAATTTAACTTAAAACATTAATTATCCACTGAAATTAAATATAATGTAATATATAATGTTAATGTACCATTAAATATGTTTAGAGAGAGAGGGAGAGATTTTTTGAATAATCACAACAAATATATTCATAAGGCGCATTGAAGTATTGATAGGTATAACAATACTTACAGTGTTAACAGTGTTAATTTACAGAGATAATCTCAGCCTTAAACATTTGATAAAATTCCTTAAATTTCTCTGATGTTTCTGACAGAATTTTAGGTTTAGAATGAGATATTTTCAGTTGTTCAAATCAAACCCAACTTTAGAATCACAATCTTCAACATCGCAGCAAAGTCTATATTTAAGCCCTGTTGACCTTTTTTGGAAGTGAATACCAATAATTTTTACAAAGAATGTAAGCCTGCTTCTGATTTTCACAGTCGTCACAAGGATTCATAAAATAAAGAACTGACGGAATAAGACAAAATGGAAACAGAAATGAATGGAAAATCTTAGGAAATGGTAGGACATATGCAAAGTATTTGTCGAGAAATGGAAATACAATTCCATCCAAATCATCAGACGTCCTTTGTAAAATAAACTGGGCAGTAACAACATGCAACAGTAATTTCTTGTGACAAACAGCACCACTCAGAACTAAAACATGAATATGTTTAATTGGTCTTGTGCAGTATTGTTACGCATAGACAGTCATTAATAATGGATCAGTGAGCAGCCTGACTTGTGACACAGAACAAGTAGCACACAACAGGCACTCTGTTGGGTGCAACTGTGGCTGATATAAAGGATAAAGACCTCTGTAAAGACAAGGGTACACGCATGCAGAGAGAACATGAATAAGCACTGCGTTAGTCTCGCTGAGCTATGTGTGGAATACGCAGCGCGCGCGGGGTATGCAGGTGAGGCAGGGTTGAGGTGGGGGCAGGGTTGCGAGCGGCTGTCCTCACCAGTAGCTGTCTTCCTGTCCCACGTCGATGAGCTCTTCCACCTCCGTGTCGGGGGAGCTGTAGTCGTGGGGTCTCTTCATGGCTAGGCCGAATCCTGGTCCTCAGGGACGGACGGACGGACGGACGGATGGACAGAAGAGCGGGACGGTCTCGGCGGGCAGCTCTGGGGACAGCACCCACGGTCCCGTGCCACTTCCCTCCCTCCAAGCCTCTTTCTCTCTCCTCCTGCCTCCTGCCCGACAAGCGCAGCGTCCCTCCTCCTTCCTCTCGCTCCGCGCTCCTCCGTGTGACGGCCGCTCTCTCTCTCCCTCCGTGCCTGCTCTTCTGCTCTGGGAGACCCTCACAAGTCTCAGCTGGCGCGCCACCCCCCGTCTCCTCGCTGCTCAGTTCGTCATGGATTCCCCCGGCTCCTTTGGCTTCCACTGGCATTCAACCAACTTATACCCAAAACTCCTGCCTCTCTGCCTCCCTCTCCGTCTCTCTCTCTCTCTCTCCCTCACTTCCTCAGGGGGGGTGTCACTCTGCTGCGGGTTTGTTCTGTCACACACTATTTAACAGCCACATTCTGACAATGCTACACTTGGCCACTTTGGCAGAGTTGCCACTTTTGGCTCTCTCTCTCTCTCCATCTCTTACTACCTCCCTCTCGTTTCCCAACCACCTCCTCCCTCTCTCTCCCTCCCTTCTTCCCTGTCATTGCTTTCCTTTCAATTAGCCTCTTCTCCCTCTTTCACTCTGTCTCATCCTGTGCTCACTCCTCCTCCTCCTCCCTCTTTCTGCTCTTTTAATTAGTCTTTCTCTTTTCCACTCTTCCTCTCCCCCTTCCGTAATGAAGAGGGGGCTGTGGGAACGTTAGGCAGCACTGGGACCCAGGCACAGGACGTGCTTTTTTCAGTGTGTGAAAACAGGTATTGATACCCTCCCACAACAACCAATGCCCACTGCAGATTTGCAAGTGTGATTCAGGGCAATCTATAACCTGATCAAACCTAAACCTAAACCTAACTGTTCAGCAACCCAGCCCTATAATCAGATCCAAATTTGATCTCTTTCCTGATTCAATTGACTCAAATAAAACAAAGAGAATCCAGTGCAGATAAGAACCTTCAACTGATAGTGGTTTAACAGCTCAGGAGATGAAACAGTGTGTGAGTGTCTGAAGAAAGGGTCTCTTCAGTGTATGGGACAGTGCAACCCCTCCTTCACTAAAAAAACAGCACCTTCTCTACCACCCCATCCACCCACACCCAACAGTACCCTCTGCCAAACGCACATATGGACACACACACACACACACACACACAAAAGCACACGCACACGCACACACTCACACACACACTTACCCCTCACCACCATTGCTTTGACACTCGCGCCTGGTCCCACTGTTACCGTGGGAAGCTCCCCGGTGAGGGTTTCCATGGTGACAGGACCCCAGGCGCCTGCCGATGGACTCTTGTCAGGGCCAGTGGCCAACAGACAGTGCAGCAGCCCCCCCCACACCCCCTGCAATGCCTAGCTAGGCGCCCACGCTCTTCCTCCTTGGCACAGAGAGAGAAAGAGAGCAGCGAGTGAAAGGCGATCGGGGGCGCATCACTATGGGGCTATTCAGCCCTTCAAATCTCAAGGGATGCTCTGCAGCCGAACCCGCAGGTCCCGGGCTGGCTGAAAGCGCGTTAAAAAGGAGCGCAGGGGTTCGCCACAGCGCAGGGCCGTGCGTAACGAGCATGTGCGTGAGTGCGCGCGCGGTTCCCGCGGCGACTGCGCTTGTTTACTGATTCGTCTGGGGCGCTCCCTTGTCCCAGGCCAGCCCATAAACATGCGCTCCGAAGCGCGCACGACAAACAAACAGCAAATGCCTTCACACGAGGGACCGGAGGGAGGCGTGCGGCCGACGCCAGGGCGCTCCGCGATGTGCGTGAGTCAAGATGAGCGCAGAGACCCCTCCTTCCTACTCCCCCGACTCCCGCTCCTTTCATTACCAGTCCCTTTTTAATTCGGGTCTGGATTTCATTTCAACCCCCCCAATCCCCCCCCCCCCCCCCCCCATCAAATTCAAGAAAAAAGAGCAGAAAGAAACAACTAATCTATGAAGTCAGGGCTTCATCATGTCTCTGTTGTTATTTTTACAGTATCGTTCCCTGCTTCAAAGGCTTGCTTTCTTCTACTCGACTCTCCGCTTATTTTTCTTTGCAAGCTTTTTTTCTCCCCCTCTTTCGGTTTTTGATCTGCGCCATGGCATGCGTCCTTCCCTGACAACAAATGGAGAAGGACCCATTCTCAGAACATGAAAAAAGCAGCAAAAAAACTGTAAATAAATAAATACATTTTAAAAATAGTATGAAAGGGCACCAATGGAGGGGCATAACAAAGAGAAAGCTGGTGTTGAATAAAGGAGGAATTCTGGGAGATTTCTTTCGATGCTGTTAGCCACTTCAGTCTTTTCATAATGTCCTCCCTCACCACCACAACAAGGCAGCCTTCACAGCTGAAATTAACAAGCTCATACTTTCACTATTTTGAAACACACACACACACACATGCACACACAAACACACTTGCATGCAGACGCACATTCATATAGAAATTCACAAATACACACAAGCACATGCATGCACACACACACACACACACACACACAAACAGTGGTTCAAATTAGTGCCTTTTATATATTTCTTATATATAAAGAAACTTGTGCCATAAAAAAGGCATCTGAACTATGAGACACTTAGACCACACTGGGAACGCACACTTTATTCCATGAGGAAATTATCTCTCCAGCAATTCCAGGAATGTGGGGGACGCGTGATTTTGGATTTATCCACGTTAAACCCTTCCAGGAAGAACCATGGCTGCTTAAGTCTCCCTTCATCCCTCTGTCCATCTTTTGTACTACACATTTTTCTGAGATTTCTGTTCTAGTATTGTCATCCTTTGCATGCGAGCTGCAGTAAAATGCCTTTGGGGATCCCCTGAGCCCCACTCCATGTTCCAGCCGGGGACTTAAGCTTTTGGAGTGGAGTCATGGTGAAGATGAGCACTGTAGGATTAAGGTTTGGATGTGCCATTGGTGCGGTCTGAGGAGCTGAAGTTGAAGCCCTGGGTGTTTGTTACAGGACTGTTGTGCCCTTGTCATTATGCTGTCTGTGTTATAGCGCAACTGTGGCTATGAGAAAGATTGCCAAGCCAGGGAGTGCCCATCCGAGGTACTTTGCTTAGGCTCTTCTTAGAAACAATCAAGCGTTTATTTTACCATGGTTAGCTATAATGCACATTGAAATATTGCGTAAAAAGTGATACATTTTAATATGAACTCAAAGAACACTGTTTGGTTGGAGATGCACCAAACCAAACCCATGAGCACCAAACCAAACCCATGAGCCCTTCTGAGGGTGATTTATATTCTGGGTATGTCTTTAAGTTATATTTTTGTGTTGGACCACCCCGTGAGCCTTCAAACTCAAGTGTGACTGTTCTTTTTTATTAGTGTACACGTTCCATCTCCGTGCGTCACAGTGCTCTTGGCCAGAGCTTTCACCTAATATGAAGCCAGTGGCCATGAGCCCACGGATGATGGCAATGATAGTCATGGTGACTGGCTTACCACAGTTTCTTATGCCATGACTGGCACTCAATGTGGTGAAGTCTTGAAAACAAAACTTTAATATAAATAAGCTGAGTAATGATATCAGTATGTAATATCAATGAATGTTATGGAAATAGATTGAAACACAGGGCTGCTTTATTAGGCATGGTGTCTGTCAATCGGCTTTCCTTCTATCCTTATTCTCAGGTATTTACTCCAACGCTTGTGGCACAAAACCTTTTTTCTTTATCTCAGACGACAAGTGCCCTTTGGTGAGATACAGTGCTGTTGCCGGCTGTGGATCTGATGGTGCTGAATGCTAGAGCCCTGCCACGCCTTATCTTAAGCCCTTCCCACTTCACACACACTCCTCCGCACCCTGCACCCACCTCCAGGGTGCGCCGCAAAGCATTCTCCTGTCCGGGGCCCGCACTGGGCCCCGTCATTCTCACTGAGGGATCAGCTCCCAGACAGAGAGACAGAGAGATGGGATAAAAAATTTAAAAAAACAGGAAAGAGATACAGAGAAAGAAGGAGACAGACAGAAAAAGAAAAAAGACACAGAGTAAGAGACAGACAAATGGATGGAGGGTAAAAGAAACCATGACAGACAGAGCAAAAGACAGACAGATAGGAAAAGAGAGGGATGGGAAAGAAAGTCAAGCAGAGAAAAAGACAGAGGCAGATAGGGAGAGGTGGAGGCAGACAAGAACAGAGAAAAAGAGAAATACACACAGACGTGTGGTAAGAGAAGGGACAAACAATCCGGCTGTTGAAATAGGTTAACCTGGCTAGTCGTGGTACATTGACTTTGCGACCGCAGCCAAAGCGTTTAAATAGCTTAACCTGAGCAGCTGGGAAAGACAGGCTCTGTGACCACAGTCTGTCCGTTGGAATACGTTAAAACAGACAGTTTGGTCACTGAGAGACAGAAGAGGTTTTGATGGCGACACACTAGATTAGACATTCCCAAAACAAGGAAATATCATTTTTTGAAAAGCAGCACACATAAAAGGACATAAAAAGAGCTGTTAGTCTTGCTGGGAGAGCGACACACATCCCAGAATCTCCAAATAAGCCCAGTGTGTAGCCTGTAACAATTTTTCCTTTGATACTTAATTGTTTTTATTAATATATATAATTTTTTTTTTTTTGACACGATTTGCATAATTATATTTAACCAGAGATGAGCATACTGTTGTATACATGCATCAAAGATCTGCATACCTACAAATATGCATATCGGTATTGAGAAAGAATATGCATGTGGTTCTGAACTAAACAGAGCTGTACCACTACAGGGTGCAAGAACAACTGACCAGCAGGTCTTGTCAATATCCATGTTTGACTCGCCATTGCTGAGGCTAATATTGGACAGTTTTTCTGATGCTTCGGCACCTATGCCGTTTTAAAGCAAAATAATTTAGTCTTAGTTATACATACACACATACATAAATGTGTAAGGGAGCATCACTGCTTCTAGCCATACATTTTTTTTTATAAAACTAATTGAGAAATGCATGAGCTAGCACTGAGGCAATAACATCAGTTACGTTATACATGCCACTCTGACTGAATATTTTGAAGTAAGAATGAATGTTCTCTGCTTACTAATTGAATGAGGTAGTATGGAGGTTCTCTTGTGTAAAAATTAACTTTAAAATGTTCATTTATATCAAGTTGTGAACTGTTACAAGCCATTATGCATTACACTAGTTAACAAAGAAGCTATTGACATTAGGGGAAAAAAAAGTGCATGATACTTTCTACATTGCAACAATTTGGCATTATCAGAAGTTATGATATGACAAGAGAACTCTGCATTGTTCAAACTAGATTAGTTAATTCATCATTGGACCACAGTAGGATCTGCAAGCATGGGATATAATGGACAGTTTATAGACAAACAGCTTATGGTGCAAGATAAAGACAGATAAGGAGATAAGGAGAGACAGAGACAGTGAGTGTGTGTGAGAGAAAGAGAGAGAGAGAGAGAGAGCAAGAGAGAGAGAGACAGAGAGAGAGAGAAAGAGAGAGAGAGAGAGAGAGAGAGAGAGAGAGAGAGAGAGAGAGAGAGAGAGAGAGAGAGAGGTAAACACTGTTTACCCAGCCACTGAGGGCGGCCTCATCTGGCTCCCCAAAGATAAATAAAAGGGGTAAAAGCCAATGAGAGGAAGCAGAATGGCTCTTTGTGGCCCCGGGTGAGGTCCCTTTCAAGCCTGTTCCCACAGAGCAGACCCCCTGAACACGGGCCCGACTGCGGTAACTTTCGCTGGTGCCGGGGCTCAGACGGGAAGGGTAGGCCTCACCAGGCCACAAGCAGGCATTGTCCGTCGCCACAGAAACCAGCGTCTTCATGTCAGACATGTTTTTCTGTTTGTTTTCTTTTTTATGTCTTTAATGTGGCTCAGGGAATGTTTCCTCCCCCTTTTCCCCCAACCCATCCGCATTTCTTTCTTTTTTCCCTCTGCTTTTTTTTTTTGAAGACTGTCATTTGTAAAGCTCTTTAGTTGCAGACAGGCCCTATCTTTGTCGTGGTGTTGTGGCTTTTCCTTTTTTTCTCCCTTGTTCATTTTTTTAAAACTGACTTTATGAGGTTTTGGCACAAACTGCCCTTTTTTCAGGGATGAAAAAAACATACGACTCTAAAACAACAAAACCTATCCTCAAAGAATTCTGTCTTTCCCACGCTAAGCCAATTTTCATCTGAAGATTAAACAACCTCTAACGACAGAAGGAAAGAAAAAAAGGGAGAGAACAAGAGTGAGGGAGGCTGGGTGGGAGGGAGAGAGACAGAGAGAGAGAGAGAGATCTGGTTATGATTCTGGTCTCCAAAACCAAGAAAGGATGCCCCACAGACACTGAATGAGAAAAACAAAACAGAAAACTGTTACTATTTTTAAGATCCTAAAGAATGTTGCTCTGTGCCATGACTCAAAGGATTTGCAGTACAGTGGTAATCAGTTCATTCTGACTCAAGTCCCCAACCACATCACAGACAGGGCAGAATATTTTATTGGCCAAATCGGAAAATGAAAAGGGATAAAAAATGAAAGAGTGAAAATAATTCTGTCCGTCTTCTCAGCTCACGCCAAAGCGCCACTCTGGCTACTTTGTTGATAAATTTCTCTAATATTTGTCACAAATACAGGCTGTGTCTCAACGGGTAGGTGTGGTATTTCAACAGAGTAATTTCACATGCATGGCGCAAGCACAAGGAAACACGGTGTAAGTCAGTCTCTGTTGAACTACTCCATAAAGACTTGGCTTATTTCCCACTATTATGGTGTCAGGGTAGCATAATGGACAGCAACATGGAATTAATGAACACTAGACCTGAAATGTTTTGGTTCACATCCTTGAAAGTACGTTTTGGATGCACATTTTCCCAAAGTATGTGACCTTGCCCAGTGATAACATAGCCAACTTAATGTAAGACTATTATTACAGGTGATGAAAATTCTCAATATATGAATTTTGAATACCCGCAGAATAAATAAACATTTAAATGATTACAAAATAATTTCAAGTTCCATGAAAAAAATGCATTCAACAAACAGCATTGCCTTATTTTATATTATCTTATACTTGACAGAAATGATACAAAATGTAAATTATATAACTGTTAAGCTCTTTATTCATCTCCAACTGTGTTTAATAAGGAGGTGATCGAATCACTTTAAAACCACGACAAAAGGGCAATCAATATTGACCTTTAATAGGGTACCAAGCAATGTGTGCATGCTTCAAGGGCCACATTCATTTATGTTGCACTCAGAAAGCCAGTTATCAGAACACCACCGACCTAACACTTGGGTCTGATGGAATTTTAAGAGAGAAGAAATAGGCTTGTTACGGTCATAAAACGTGCGGGGGCATTCCAAAGGGTAGGCCTAGTTAATTTTAGAGTTCCTAGAATGGGATTAAGCGGGGTGTGCAGGAAGAGAAGAAAGGAGAGTGGGTGTGAATTGAGTAGTTTGTTGTGCGTTAGGAACACTTTTTGCTTAAAAATAAACAAATAAATGCAATAATGTACACTGAACCATTTTGCTTTGTCGACCAAAACAGGGATTTCGCACAAGTCTGTTTACGGTCGTCTACCGGTTACCTCCCAGAAATGATGTCGGACCGTGTTTGTGCGCGTGAGAGCCACGGCGTGGTGAAAAATGATATCTTTTCCGTCTTGGCTCTGGCCGTACTCGGTGTGTTGCGTGAGTGGGGATAGCCAGCGGGGGAGAAGCGGACCGGGAACAAGGCGGCTTGGCGAGTGTTGGAGAGCTGACAGTCTGCGGTGAGTCTGCATGATAGGGAGGGATCACGCCGTCCGGCCTCCGCCACCATGCTGCTATGTTTGAACTTAATTATAACGATCCCAGCCTGTAATTACAACAAGGCCCAGCGACGGCCGGGCTGTAGGTAGGGGACAGCGGTGGCAGTGGGATCGAGGCCCATATAAAATACAGAAGAAAAGAGATGCACATTGACCATCTTGTTGTGTATTCACGCAGTTGTGAAATTAAGCAAATTTAAATTTACAAGCATGACATGATTTTGATTAGTATATTTTAAAGCTGAGTAACTTCCAAACACACAGTTGCCATGCCACTGGAATATATATACCGTGAACAATAAATGCCTTATAGGCTAATGCTGTTTACAAGGGTCTCCTCAGAACAGAATATAAATCATGCTTATCTCTAATCTTAAGCACTACATTTGATTCACTGGGACTCAAGTTTAAATGCATCCTCCATTACTGAATTATTATTATTATTATTATTATTATTATTATTATTATTGTTGTTGTGGTAAACCAATTTTGATGCTGCCAACAGGTTTCCATAGATTATAACTGAATGGTGACCTTCAAAAGTATCTCCCGCACAACGGTAATTGCTGTATGTCACAAAACTGAATTGTTCAACTGCCGCACTCAGAGACAGAGCCAAAGAAGAAGAGGATGTGGGGAGTCTCTCAGTGTAGTCTGGAGCTGGGTGACATTCGAGATGGAAAGGGGGGGGGGGGGGCGGGCGTCTAATGAATCCTGAGGCAAGGCAAATCCAGACAATAAGGCCCCGCGTCTTCTTCATCAGACCCTGTCGGAAGTTTGCGGCCAAGAGAGCTGAAATCATTATTCTTCTCTCATTCTAAACATGAGATAATAAAAAAGGCGGACTTGTTTATTTCTGCCAGACGTCAGCTTTGGAGAGAAATAGAAGAAGGAGGGGAAAGGCTGTTTCAAAATTGCAAAAGTACATTAAGTGGTAATTACAGAGGGAGAGTAAAGATTTCTTCTCTCTTCCTCCACCACAGAGGGAAGAGCTGTCTTGAGACTGAGTTGTCACTGGGCGCCTGGCATATTAACTCCCCAACGACGGGCCTTTACCAGCGCCCCCTCCCAAACATCCTCGTTCCATCTGTACAAGTGCCCACTATTCTTCAGCTCTATTAAAGCAGCGCCATCCCTCCGCACACACACGCACACACGTACACAAAAGCATACCATTTCAACCACTTTCCGACCCTTCTGTCAATTCTTGTCCGATTCGTACACATAGAGAACTTAATTACAACTAGATCAATGGAGGATTGGACAGTATTGGGGAGAAACTAAAGTTTTTCTCAATTCTGTGATCATTGTTGGGGTTCACATCTGAGCTATACGTAGCATTCACTTAGCAGACCCTAATATCTATTTACCTGGTGGATATGAGCAATAATGTCAGAGCCAGCTAACAACACTACCAGACCAGCAGGTAAAGCATCACTAAATCTCCAGTGCAGGCTAACTGTGCTAACCAAGAACCAGTGCATATTCTAAATACATACAGACTGTGCCCATAACTTGTCCAAAGAAGAGAAACCATATCACCAAACACCATAAAAATATCATAACCTGAATTTGTACATTTCAAATGCCGCTTGTAATACTAACCTCTGATACCAATGTTTGCATACCCGAATCCCAAATCAGTAAAAACATTTTAGAGCAAAAGGAATTTCAAAAACTGAATTTCCGATATGCAGTAGATGTTCATGTCAAGACTTTTGTGGCCAAATTAAAAATTGCAAATAAAATGCCAACCCTGAATGAAGCTAAAGTCTGGCCTAAATGCAAATTTCTCAGGGTACATGAGTCAAATATAAATATTATATTTGAATGGCTGTGATGTATTATGAGATGTAAGGGGTTGACAACGTACACTTGCTCACAGATAGTGGAGCTCGTTAGGACACTAGCAAGGAGATGGGAAGCATTTTGATTGTGATTAGGAATTTATGAATAGGATATAAAATCGCTCCGTGAATTTCATATACAACACAGCAATTACGGCTGTAGGCCTATCTATCCAGCAGTCTGTACATGCACCACAAAGCCATTGTATTCATCAAGTTTACCATGGGGAAAACAGAAAAAAATCTTCAAACAAATAAGTAACCTCATGACCTCTAAGTAAAACTTCAGAGAGTGACGGATTGTGAAGTATGGGTGCGGTGAGCAGGAACTTTACGTTTACTTTCTCGGTCCGACAATAAAAAGAACTATTTTCTTTCAGAGCGAAAGCAAATAAACACACATCCGCTGTAGACAATGTGGGCAAGAGCAAGTCGTCTGACGACTTGATTGCACATTGAATGGGGCTCATGACGCGAGTGCCATTGTCAGGTTCACATCAATCTGCGCCTGTACAATGGTGGCCGGCTCTATATTTTAAAACGCGCGTCAACACTATGTACTTGTAAAGACAGTATTTATTTATTTATTTATTTCTAAAAGACAGGCCAAATGTGGTAATATTTGTGTAATTTTAAGGCGGTTTTGTTAAATAGAGTTAACTTGCTGTAATAGTGTGCATTCTTATTTATATTTTCATTTTACTAAAAAAAAACTTCCTTTTTTATTTTTTACATATGTCTCTACTACACGCACATAGTGAAACAAAGTGTGGAAGGACCATGCCTATGCAGCAGTGTTCCCCCCGTGCGCCGAAACAAGTAACATTGATGGCTAAAATTGAGATGTAGCGACCTCTTCTGCTGGCAGTGTGTTGCACACATTTATTACAGTGCATAGTCGTTTGTTGAGAGTAAACGTGAGGACATTACAGTGTTGACCAGAATAGCATTACTACACATTACTACTGACAAAATCGCCGTTACAGTTGTAATAGCAGTATGAGCTGACATTGTATAGTTCATTTAACTTATCTTCATACTATAGAAATTTCTATATGTTTACTAATCACTGTTATTCGTCATGTTTAATATATATTATAGGTAACGATTTACTTTTGTCAAAATACATACACATGGGTATTGTTCTAGGCCATGTTCTTTTTATCATTCCTGCTGAATTCACTGAATGCCAAGACTAGGATGAACCGCAAAAGAATAAAATTAAATGACATAAAATAAAATACACTTCCCAGAAATCCTCGGGCTCATAGAACATGCCCTTTCGAACGCTTTCGTTTCTCATTGGACAGTTTTGTTGTACCTCTGGTTCTTTAACGAGTGGTGTCATATGTCAACCCGTGTCAACTGTAGCGTCACGTTTGAGTAATAAAGGAAGTAGCTCCTACTAGCTAGGTGATTACCAACGGCAGAGAAATACTGCTGCTACAACAGATCTCACATCGAAGGTAAGATTTCTTGGCCTCTGTAAATCTGTTTAATTGTCGGCATTGCTTACATAATACATCGAAGGTGATAAACAATTTCTAGTTAAATAGTAATGAATGCAACTATCGACTTGCATTGAATACATTAGGGTTTGAGCCCCGCTTTGGTAGGAATTAGCTCTACGATTATGTTGGTACGTTGTAGCATGAGTTTTCGTGTTCGGCGGAGTACGATTTGGATATGCGTAGTTCAGCACATTTCATGTGCAGTGTTAGGTAGACTATCAAAGCCTTATAAAAGCAATTAACGTAACGGGCTTTCTGTAGTCCACACGATTTGGGAGGTAAGAGATTAGGCTGTGTTTAACGTCCCCTGCCCACCTCCAAAAAAGGCATGTTGGTACGTTTGTCAGCGTGTTTCCTCCTTTGGATAAGGCACTGTGTATAGCCTGTCTCGTGCGTCATGTGCAGTTTTGTAACAATGTACAACTGACACAATTTGAAAATAGCCTACACATTTTAAATGTGAAAGTCGCAAATCACAAAACCCTCTATTGGTAACGCGGGGGACGACTATGAGGTTAGGCAGGGTCATGCATTTTGCTGTGGGGAGTCAACCAGAGTTCAGCACATGGGTGACTGCTGTTATGTGTGTGGGCGAATAGTGTGGAGTGGGTGTTTTGTTTTGGTTCAGGTTTAATGACAGTGCCAGAATTGTCTCTCTCCACTTTCTCTCTCCTGCTTTCTATCCACTGACATCTACCTCCTCTGCTTCCTCCCTCGCTCTCAGCTGTGTGTGGAGAGGGTAAAGATGGAGGTGCCGTCCTACCAGTCTAAGCTGCTGTGTGAGCTGAACGAGCAGCGGAAGCGGGACTTCTTCTGCGACTGCAGCGTCATCGTGGAGGGGAGGGTCTTCAAGGCGCACCGCAACGTGCTATTCGCCGGCAGCGGCTACTTCCGGGCCCTGCTGGTCCACTACCTGCAGGACAGCGGCCAGCGCCACAGCACGGCGTCCCTGGACATCGTCACCTCCGAGGCCTTCTCCCTCATCTTGGACTTCCTGTACTCGGGCCGGCTGGACCTGCGCAGCGACAATGTCATCGAGGTGATGTCGGCGGCCAGCTACCTGCAGATGACCGACGTGGTCAGCTTCTGCAAGGCCTACATCCGCTCCTCTCTGGAGATCTGCAACCGAGAGAAGGAGAAGGAACGAGAGAGGGAACGAGAGAGGGAGAGAGAGCGGAAGAGGGAGAGGGAGAGGGAAAGAGAGAGGGAGAGGGAGGGCGTGGCAGACAGTGGGTCTCCGGCTGAGGCCTCCAATGCCTCCACCTCCCAGACGGATGGAGGTGACCACTCCGGGTCGGACATGCCCAGCTCAGCCATGCCCTGCTCAGCGTCCGCCCTCCCGCTCGACCCGGCCACGCCCCTGGCCCCCAGTAGAGACTCGGAGAGCGAGAGCTCCCGGGGGGAGTTCCCCAGCTTTCACCCTGTGGACTTGGCCATCAAGAGCAGCCAGGGGGAGAAGGTTAACTCCTCCTCCAGGTTCCTCCTGGGGCTGGTCCACCCTAAGACAGAGTTTGACCCCGATGAAGAAGGGGAGGGCTCGCCAGGGCCAAAGGACATGCCCCTGTGCCAAGCCCCGCCCGATGATGATGACATACCCCACCCTTCCAGCCACACCCCTGGAAGCGAGCCGTCCTCCTTGCACTATGATAACTACCACATGAAACAGTTCCTGGAGGTGTTTCTCAGGGGGGGCTCAGATCCACGGCGGGAGGAGCTGGCCCAGCACTTTGCCCAGGGTTTTGGGGGTGGGGAGGGGGCCAGCCGCTTGGAGGAGGGGCTGGGGCTCGGGGGCTCTTCCATCATGGAGATCCAGAGCGAGTGGTATGGTGAAGACACAGGTGAAGATTCGTCTTATGCTGATGACATCAGCTCATGACCTTTTGTTAATTTTAGCTTGAATTATTCTTCAGTCTACAAAAAATGTATAAATGGTTGCGTTTGTACTACAGTAAGTACAAAGGGACAGTATGTTAAAATATTCTTCTTTTAAATAGAGTCTTATGTGTGTTTCACAGTTATAGATGGGGCACAAGAGTCAGGCTAATCAGAGGCACAATCACATTTACTGAAATTTCCAGCACAAGTTATTTGCGGTTGTTAGCTTGCTGACAGTTGGTATGCGGTGGTATGCAAAATAGTGACAGCTAACAGCTGGTAAAATTGCCGTTGATCATATAAAAGCGTAAAATAAAATGTCATAGAATTAATATTAATCATGAGTTGTACAGTATAGTTGACAAGGTAGCACACTGATAGCTGAGCTCATAGGCTCAATGAAGAGGTTGTGGCAGGTTTTATATTGCCAGGCGAATAGGCTTGCTCGCCCTGGGTCCGTGTTGGGATTTGTCCCACGTCACATGTCCGTTGCCTTGACTGCAGGTTCCCCTCTGTTTTTATTGCTCCAGGTGATGGAATGGTGGTGCCGGTGAAGCTGCACAAGTGCCCTTTCTGCCCCTACACAGCCAAACAGAAGGGCATCATGAAGAGGCACATCCGCTGCCACACGGGGGAGAGGCCTTACCCCTGTGAGACCTGCGGCAAACGCTTCACCCGCCAAGAACACCTGCGGAGTCACTCCCTCAGCGTGAGTGTGTGTGTGAGAGAGAGATTTAAAAAAATATATACATATAAACCATTGTGTTTTTTATGCTTGGTTTTCCTGTGTTCAGCTGGCCTGAATGCCAGGCTGCAGATTAAAACAAGCCTTCTCGCCTTTTAGCCCCCAAATTCGATTGGGTGTCAGCATCGTATGTTGCTGCTTCCCACATTGGCTTCTGTGAACATGTTATTCTAATACAGCTATACTGCACAACAAAAACAAACCTGTCGGGCCTGCTTTCACTGACCAAGGGGCAATTTCATTAAACCCGGTCCAATGTCAGCTGGACAGGGGGTGTTCATATGAAGATGTAAGGAGACTTTGGAGCTCTCCCTGGTACTACCTTTACAACACTGCCAAATACGCGTGTTTATGCACATCCAGTTAAGGAAAACAAGCTTCACTGAGCTCTGAATTGCTTCAGAGGGGCACAAAGATCTTTGCTAATTCAGTAATGAAGCTTAAGCAATATTCTGAAATCCATTAAGTCTTTAAATTTTTCTCACAGGTGCATCGCTCCAGCTGGCCCATTGTGTGTAAGGGGTGTCGACGCACGTTCACGGGACCGGTGTCACACGGGCTGAAACGATTCGGCCTCTGCGACGGCTGCACCTGTGTCACCACCACCCAAGACGACTCCGTCCCCATTAATCTCAGCAGCCAATCGGAGGGTGCGGAGCGCAGCGACGGGGACGGCGACTGGCCGATGTACATGGACGATGCGGAGGAGGCGGAGCCCAGCGGTGGAGACGACGACACGGAGGACAAGCAGGAGCTACAAAGGCAGCTCACAGAGAACGAGGGTCTATTATAGGGTGGTGGAAGTTAACTCTCCCTCCGTTCCCCAGCCACACCAACAATTAAAAATGAGAAGTTGAGGCTGGCCACAGCAGCCAGGGACAGGAAGGGGGAGGATTGGAGAGGAGAAAAGGGTAGCGGTGTGATATTGTGAGGGCGTCCACAGGACGCGTCCAATCAGGGCTGTGGAAGGGGGCCAAAGATGTGATGTTACTACTTGACCAGGGGGAGTTTTTTTCCTCCATGTTAAGGGTAAAGGGTCAGCCTTGGATTTTTCCACAGCGTATTACTGAAGGGAAGAGCAGGGCACGAGTGTCTCATTGTGCAGGCAGTCTGGCGGTGGTCAGGACTCATTCCTGCTGATGAGCAGTTCCCCAGCTGTGCAGAGAGAGCTGTGTGGGTGGGAGAGGCGAACAAGCAGGGGGCTCCTTTTTAAGTGTGTCAGGGAGGTGCCCTGCAAAACCTTGTGCCACTGCTCCAGTTTGCAAGAGTGAGGTCATTTACTCACCGAATCATCTGACAGGAGACCAGCTTCCACCAGCAGGCAGCCCAGCGGTGTGGGGCCAGAGGCACTAGACAAATTCTCTGCATGTACAGGTCCTGCATGGCTGTCTCATGGAACTGATATATGAACATATATTTTATTTGCTCGTCTGTGCTGTACTTCAGAAAACAGCAGCTTTCGAACCTTTGGGAAATGGCTCCCGGTTTCTTTCGTTTAGCAGGCTTTAACGGACCCTGTGAGCAGACAAAGGTGCTGAGCTGGCGTAGCGGCCGCCCTTAGCCCTCGGTTTCAGTGATGTGCACGGTTGCTCCCCGTGGGCCAGGTTTCCCTCTCGGTCCTATGAAAGCACACGAATGAAGACTCTCCAAAGAAGAGAATCGGAAAAGAAAATCAATCAAGGAAACGATAAAAGCTGAAATATTTTCATTTTGCTATATCTGTAAATAAAGCTTGATTTATGGAGATAATGTGACACCTGTCAGATTTTCCTCATTGTACAGAGGTCAACTGATTTTTTAAATTTTTTTAAAGGATACATATTTATTGTGTTATTCCGATTCCGATTTTGTAATGTTTGCTTTTTCTATTCTTAAATTTGAACTGATTTCAAAAGCAGTGTCTACTGTGAAATGCAACCCTCCATTAAAAAATCTGTATAAGTACACCTGCATTTCCATTAATTAGCCATGTTTTTAGCAGTTGAAGAGGTACTGTAGTCAAATGGAAAAAAAAACATTTGTATCATTGTCATAATGGACAAATTTAAGCCAGCTTAAGCTCAATTTAATTCCTCTTAGTTTTACCTGTTGTGTTCATGCAGTCTCTGAACTGTTTAAATGGGTATGTCATCTAAAGGAATTCTATCATTCTATCTAATATCCATCATCAGACCATACATCCCCACACAAGTACTGAACAAGCAATTGTCCCCATTCATTTTTCCCCATTTGTGCTATGCATCCTGAATTAACTTGCTAGGCCTCTCAGTTCTAGAATGAGAGCATCACCAGGACTGCTCAAAAATCCCACCTCAGACCCCTCCGATGTAATGAATTATCGACCCGTATCGCTTCTACCCTTTCTGTCCAAAACCCTTGAACGAGCAGTTCTTAAACAACTAACCTCTTTTCTCCATCAGAACAACCTGCTAGACCCTCACCAGTCTGGCTTCCGATCCGGGCACTCAACAGAGACCGCACTCCTAGCTGTGACAGAGGCATTTGCCACTGCAAGAGCCTCACGCCTCTCCTCTGTCCTGATCCTTCTTGACCTGTCTGCAGCTTTCGACACGGTCAACCATAAAATACTCCTCTCCACCTTGGCTGGGATGGGCATCGCCGGGACTGCCCTGTCTTGGTTCGCTTCCTATCTTGCAGATAGGTCCTACCAGGTCACCTGGAAGGGGTCTGCCTCTGCTTCTCATCCCCTTGTTACGGGAGTGCCGCAGGGATCTGTACTGGGTCCTCTGCTGTTCTCCTTATACACCAGATCTCTTGGTTCAGTTATTAATTCACATGGCTTCTCCTATCATTGTTATGCAGATGACACACAACTCTTCTTTTCTTTCCCCCCCTCGGCCACACAGGTCAATGATAAGATCTCTTCCTGCCTGGCTGACATCTCCACCTGGATGGCCAGCCACCATCTGAAGCTCAACCTCAACAAAACTGAGCTGCTCTTCTTCCCGTGCAAGACCTCCTTACTTTGTGATCTCTCAATCACGATTGATGGCACCACAGTGACTGCCTCTCACTCTGCCAAGAGCTTGGGGGTGATCCTGGATGACTAACTGGACCTCAAGGAGCACATCAAGGCAACATCACAGTCCTGCAGATTCCTTCTGTACAACATCAGAAGGATTCGACCCTACCTGACGACGCACTCCACCCAGCTGCTCGTCCAGGCTACGGTGACCTCTCGCCTTGATTACTGCAACTCTCTCCTTGCAAGCCTGCCAGCTTGTGCCATATAGCCACTACAGATGATTCAGAATGCCGCTGCCCGACTCATCTACAACCTTCCCAAATTCTCCCACATCACTCCTCTGCTGCGATCACTCCACTGGCTACCGGTCGCTACCAGGATCCGGTTCAAAGCCCTGACCCTTGCCTACACTGCTGCCAACAGGACAGCCCCCATCTACTTGCAGGACATGACTCGATTCTATGTGCCTGCTCGACCACTCCGCTCTGCGGCAGCAGGGCGCCTTGTAACCCCTCCTACCCGCCCAAAGGGATCACAGAGCTTCTCCACCCTAGCTCCTCAGTGGTGGAACGAACTCCCCGTCCCTCTCCGAACCTCCCCCTCACTACCCATTTTCCGCCGTGGCCTGAAGACTCATCTCTTCAGACTATACCTAGACTAACCACCACCACGCTGTATATTTCACTCTAAATCTCTCCCCCCCCCCCCTTTTTTCATGACACTTGTTACATGTTGTCCCGGATTCGACCCTGCGACGGAGTGTAGCACAGTGGGTAAGGAACTGGGTTTGTAACCGAAAGGTCGCAGGTTCGATTCCCGGGTAGGACACTGCCGTTGTACCCTTGAGCAAGGTACTTAACTGAAATTGCTTCAGTATATATCCAGCTGTATAAATGGATAAAATGTAAAACTTGTGTAAGTCGCTTTTTTCAGCACTTTTTGGTAATTTGTATTTGTCCTAATACTGTAGCTTATTCTTCTACCTAGTTGGCTTTGCAGAGGTTAGGTCTGAATAGTGTTCATAGGTCTGTGTGAACTAAGCTGTGTTCTTGGCTAGAAACAGCTGTACAAAATAAGTATTGTACCTTACTGAACCTGTGTTAAGCAGTTGTCTATGACCATGAAATGCACTTTTTGTACGTCGCTTTGGATAAAAGCGTCTGCCAAATAAATGTAATGTAATGACTGCAGAATCTTGATATTCTGCACCTGACTTATCATTCCACCAGTTGAAGCCGCTGCATCGTGGTTCCTAAATACAGCAGGGTGTATTTATACTGCCAATGTTGAGTGTAATGCTAGTGTAATGTAAATTATAGTAAACTACAGTTTAATATAGACTATTGTGAAGTTAAATGATTTTTGCTGTAATTTAGTACATCCGCTAATTACCGGTAAGTGTTGTTGTACACATTGTACTACTGTTTTAGTTTGGTGGTGTACCAGGTTACCAGTTCTTGTGTTGCGACATGATCACGGATGATTTAAAAACATAAAATGCCATGCGTCCTCGAAGCTGCGGACTCCACTTCCCATCAGCCCCTCCGAAAAATACTTTGTTCTCATGGCACGTGAATGGTAGTCATATGACTCGTTCAACTCAGAAGGCATTTGTACAAAGGAAACAACGGTTCCCGGAATAACTGAATTGGCCGCTTTATATTTGAGCAAAATTGCAAAATGCCCGTACATTGTCTGCCGATATGGACATTTTTTATTTTACTTGCCTTGCCGTCAGGAGCCGGAGCTAGGTACACTGCGGACTGGGACAGTCTTGATTCGAGACCGCTGCCAACCTGGTATGATGAAGCCAAATTTGGGATTTTCGTTCATTGGGGAGTTTTCGCGGTCCCCGGATTCGGCAGTGAATGGTTTTGGTGGCACTGGCAAGGCGATCCGAACCCGAAATATGTGGAATTCATGAAGAAAAACTACCCTCCAGGATTCACTTACCCACAGTTTGCGCCTGACTTCCGTGCACAGTTTTTCGATCCAGACCAATGGGCTGAAATCTTCGAGGCTTCGGGTGCAAAGTAAGCCGTTGACCTAAAAATAATGAGAATATCCCACGATAAGATATAGTTAGTCTAGCTATGTAGGCCTACTTATCGTTACTTAACATGTAAGTCCAAAGGGAATTGACTTTGCTCTGTCTGAAATGTGAAATGTAGCTTACTGAAACTGGATTTAACTTTGAACATTTGCAGGTGTTCACACATTCGGCACTGAAGGCATCGTTGATTTTATAGTTTAGTAGCTTATTACATAAATGAGTGTTTGAGTGAGAACTGATCTGCCTGATTAAAAGTGCTAAAAATTAATATGGAATAGGCATTAATTCTTTGTAACATGAAAGTTGGTCATAACTGGTATTAAGTGGGTAAATCATCCTTCATTACACATTACAAGTGTCTAATTAAAGTCAGCAGCTTGTTACACAGCAGGAATAATGACTGGAATGAAAAATGGTTTGGGAACCCCTGTTGTAATAATTCCAAGTGCCAAAGAGCCTAAATGTAATGCTATTTTGCTTGTTTTCTTTTACTGATGATTTGAGAACACTTATTTATACTGTGAAATCATCAGTAACTGAAATCCTCCGGTAACTGTTGGTTTGGCCACTTTCAGGTATGTGGTTCTAACGTCCAAGCACCATGAAGGCTTCACGACGTGGGGCTCCCCACACTCCTGGAACTGGAACTCTGTGGACACGGGTCCTCACAGGGACCTGGTGGAGGACCTGGGAGTCGCTGTACGAAAAAGGTACAGTGTTAACGGTTTCCAAAGGCCAGAGATCATAATGATTGATTCTCACTGTAAAAGCGTATTCACAGTTCATTGGTGTCAGACTCCAGTTTCATAATGAGACCAGGTGCCTCTTTCCGAAGGCATATATTGACTGTTGATTATAGGGAAACTCTGTTAAATGTATTTGTGTACACTGTGCATCCACATCTGAGGTCTCCAGAATTTGAGTTTGACACCCCTGACATCTTTGTAAAAAATGTCTTGTAATGCATGAGTACGTATTATAGGTTTGCAGTTGGAGAGCTGAACTATTTAGCGAAAGTTTATGATGTTGTTAGCTAGCTGGTGTATCATTACAACATACGTAGTTCACACAACATATAGAATTGCTTCTGTTATTAAAGTGATATTAAAATGTAACATTTAATTTTCTATTATTATTGGAATCTGAAAAGAAAATTATGTTCTGCAATATCTTTTCCCTAGGTCCCTACACTATGGCCTATATAACTCCCTATATGAATGGTTCCACCCTCTTTACCTGTCTGATAAAAAATCGGGCTTTAAAACACAGGAGTTTGTATTCAACAAGCTTCTACCAGAACTTCATGATCTTGTTACCAGGTAACTGCTTCACACATTGGCCTTCTGGTGTGTCATGTGCCACAAAAATTGTAAAAGTAAATCACCTCACTAAAGTGGGTTAATCTGTCTTATTTCACTGTTGTATCTTTGTGTACTGTAGTTTATGAATGCTACACCATGTTTATGTGTCTAATGACTGACTCTGTACCATGATCCAGGGTTTGAATAGCGGTGCTAAACCTGCAACATCAGCACATTACTTTTTGTATTATTGGCTTTGAAAGAGGAGGAAGTAAGCAGCTTTTCTGAGCTGACATGTTTACTTGTCTTTCAGGTACAAGCCAGACCTGATATGGTCAGATGGGGACTGGGAAGCACCAGACTCTTACTGGAATTCCACTGAGTTCCTGGCCTGGCTCTACAATGACAGCCCTGTCAAGGTGTGTACTGATGAACATAGGTCATGTGCACGTACAGTGGAAATAAGAAAAGGCTATAGCTGCAAGCAACAAATATGGCAGCCAAGCACACATGGCTGCAATGATGCCAGCTAGTTTACCGTCACTAATAAGTCTGAAAGTCCTTGTTTTGTATGTTTTTTGTTAAACTTGTACATCTTGCAAAAAAAATGTATTAGTTGGTTTTAAAGTTATAGTGCCCCCCTTGATGACCTTTTGAAAATTTGTCCAAAGAATTGGATGTCCATATGAAATTCTGGATCATGAGATGGTGTATTAAAGGGGTTTTTTAATACAGAAAAATACTTTAATGTCACTGGCTCATGACAGTCACTTCAAGACAGCAACCCTTAGGGCACACATTTGTTCCTAATTCGATGTTTGATCATTGCAAACAGTTTGAAATCTCTACAAAAGAACAATGATTTTTAAATATTTGTTCAATATGAAAGTACTACCATACTGCTTTTATATGGGTATCGATATCTGTTTGAAGCCTTCATTTGATTGTCAGTATTCCAGGCAGGTTTTCTTTCAGTGAATGAATGTGTGATGTGTCAAACAGTCCAGGAAAGGTTTTTAACTGTTTTTTAAAAACTAAAGTGGAGAAATATCCAATATGGCTGACTGGGTTCTTGAGAATTATTTCATTGTGGAGTGATAGATGTATGGACAGTTTTGTGACTCTAGGACATGTGGCAGAAGTAATTATTTTTTACAAAAATTGTGCAGTGTGCTCTACTTACTATATCGTCTGACCAGTTGGAGAGAAAGTTGGCTGTTTTGGGCAAGGCTCTACCGTTGTATAAATTTAATCAAAACCGACCAGGTGGTTTTGGTACAGTTTGGGCCTCAGGGCCTGTTAAGGATGGCCATAGTTTTTGGAACGTGTTCATTGCAGTGTCTTCCAGGTATAGCTTGGCTTGCTCCTGGAACAATCCCTGGTCCTCAGTGTCCGACATGCTCAAGTGACTTGACAATCTACTGTTTGGGTGTGATGCTTGGTTTGCAGACAGAAATGAACCTTGGCACATGGTGCAGATTAATTCTCATCAGTGCAGCCTTTGCTCTTCCATAGTCAGGGAACCCACTGTGAGTAAATTTATTAGTGTAAAACTACATTTGAATACTAATTGCTTCACTTTGCTGCCAGATTAAACAGAAATAGCTTGTGGCAAAAATCCACAAAGACAGAAGCAGGGGTATAGTCACTGAAAAAAATGAAGAAAATACACAAAAAACAAAATCTGCAAGCATTGGTCTATTGGATGGTACAGTAATAGCGGCTAGCATGTGCTATAGGGGTGGAGAAAGGGGAAGGAGGTCTCTGGCCCTGTAGATGCTCTGATCCTCAGGGCACAGCTCTGAGGCTTCGATAAAGATGCCCCTCCCACAGGATTCGGTGGTGACCAATGACCGCTGGGGGGCTGGCTGCAGCTGCAAGCACGGAGGATACTACAACTGTGATGACAAGTACACCCCGGGACAGCTGCCCAAACATAAGTGGGAGAAGTGCACCTCTGTGGACACCTACTCCTGGGGCTATCGGAGGACTATGAGGCTGAAGGAGCTGCTGGACCTGCCCAGTATTATACAGGTGAGAACTGGGGGCGGAGCCCAAAACCACCTGACAAAGACTGTTCTCTTACCTATCGCTCTTATCACTCCAAATGAGCTTTTGACTGTTCCATATTGATTTTAAATCAGTGCATACATAAATTCTCGCTCGAAAATGTTGTAAATGCAAATTTGAGGCATTATAATCTGATGTCCTCAGCACGAGATCGTTCAACTGCAACAGATCAACTGCAAATGTGCTTTGTTATTCCAGAATTTCTCCTTGGGTTTTTCTTCACAAATATAAGTGTCTTTCAGTGGAGTTAATGAAACCCTGGTTTCAGTAAATGAGAGCTGTACAGCTCAGTGGTCTCGTCACGCCGTTCTGTTCTGACCAGGACCTGGTTCGCACTGTGGCCCTCGGGGGAAACTACCTGCTGAACGTGGGCCCCACGGCAGAGGGGACGATCCCGCCGGTGTTCGAGGAGCGCTTGCGGGGTTTGGGCGACTGGCTGAAGGTCAACGGGGAGGCGGTGTACGCTTCCCGGCCATGGAGGGTGCAGAGTGAGAACTCCACCCAGACCGTGTGGTAAGAGTCCCGCTACCAGCCCTACCAGCATGCCTAATGTACACAGCTCTATGATGTGCAGGGTATTTGAGTAGCATTAGTGAAAGTGTAAGTCTTGCATGTATTTGTGGTTTATGGGTTGAGTGAAGGTTACTTTTGGATTGAAACGTTTAGGAATGCATTGTTGAAAAAGTCTGTGTACCCAGAGGAGGATGCATGGTTTAGCTGTTCATTGTATTTTTTTAATGCTCTTGTTGGTTTGTCGTTATCTTGAGGTAGCTGACCCCTCACTGAAGCCTGTGAGCTTGAGTCTCTGGAGATGAACTGTGCGCGTGTTTGTGTTTTCTGTCTTTCACAGGTATACCTCGAAGGGCTCCCAAGTTTACGCTTTCATCCTTGTCCGACCGTCAGAATCCTGGCTGAAGTTAGCCGAGCCAATAACGTCGCCCTCTACAAAGGTAAGCACAGCTGTGCTGGTGTATCCCAGTCTGTAACCACCGTGTCTGCATGGCTCTCTCAACGTAGGCTGCCCTGCTAATCGATGTCGCATTCCGTTGGCAAGGGAAATACACTGACCTTATCCAGATTGTTTTCATTGAGTACATTTGAGGTGCACAATAACTTTTATACTGGTTATGTGGACTGAAAGAATACTGTATGCTTAAAGATGCCATTTCAGAGCAGCCAGCCAGCAGCTCAGTAGTTGCGGTCTCGTCAGAGGCAGTTTGTGAAAATTAAAACGTTTTGTTTGGTGATACTCATTTGAGCATCCCGGAGCAATGCTTTGTTACTTTCCTCCAAAATCATCGTTGAGCTCATTGAATGGCAGCCATCTAGCAACAGGAATACATTGAGCAGTCAAGACGAATCCTGCCAGTGATGTCACAACTTAGCTTGTGCCAAGATGGTTGTGCCCTTGTGCAAAAAAAACAAACAAATTTTCCTAGCTCATACCTGTCGATTTCAGATTTGAATGCAGGGCCAGTTCTTATCTAAGGTAAAAAGCAAATGAACCAAAGCCATTGGATCCTTCCCGAGAGCTTCTGTTCTCTTTTAAACCTTGCTTTCATGACTGAGAACCACTGTTTCCCTGTTGTGCACAGGTGACGTTATTGGGGTACTCTGGACAGCTGAGCTGGTCTGCCCTGCAGCCCAGTGGCCTGACGGTGCAGCTGCCTCTCGAGCCTTTTGTGAACGGCCACGGGTGGACGCTGAGGCTCGATGGCGTCAAGTGAAGCTCTTGTGCTTTAAAAATGGAATTTTATATCAAGTTTAATCTACCAAGGTTTCCATGATAAGAAAAACATGAAACATCAATTCACTTAATCTGCTTCATGCAAGTAATCACTATTTTTGTATGTATTTTTATAACAAAGAAATAAAAATGTTTGAGTTACTGTGTTGCCTTGTTTGGTCTCATCGAGAAAAATCCCAAATGCATTTAGTCTTACACTGCAACAAAGAAAACATTTTTAGAAACTCGTCTGAGGCAAAATGGGTTTTATTTTGCGCCAGAAGCTTAAAGTAGCTAATTTTGTGGCTGTGTTTTCCTTATGGAGCTCAGTTGATGTTTTTCATTGAAAAAAATATGCAGATGTCGTTTATGTAGACGAGCAGAAATAAAGTGATTCCAGAACCTTCTGAATAACTGAAAAGCTCTTTCTCTGCACATTCTCTGCACCTGCACAACTTATTTTCATCTCACCTAAGACTGAGAGGCTCTGCAGATTTAAACAGTTTTATTTTTAAAATTGCCGATGGCTTGACTGTCAAAACACCAGATTAAAAATAGTAAATTGAAAAAAAAAAAACATTTACTGTCTGAAGTGCTGTTTCAGCCAGTTAGTGGCTGTCAAAAATCAGCATCCTTGAAAAAATTAATCTCAAAGATCTTCAGGATGAATGCACCACAACAGGAAAACAGCTTCATTGATGAATACACCTGTCTTTGGTGTATTCCTGTTCCTCCTCGGCTTCTGTCCTATAGGAGCTGGTCCTCAGACTGCTGTATATTACTCATGTTTCCTTAGCATACAAAGCATTTAAACTGGAGGAAAGTGAAACAAGGACATGGAATGGGAGCTTGCTAATACTTAAGGTTCCGTCATGCAGCCTTTGTAACACAAAATGATTCCTGCAATTTCTTCAGCTGCCAAGATGCTTTATATGACAAAAATAATAAAAGACTTGGCTATCGGTGATATTATATTTTAGGCCAATAAATAATATTTCTCTACCTTTCTTCAAAGACACAATAAAGAGACCCATGATGGTAGTTTTAATTTACCATAATAAAGTTAAAATGGCGAGGAGTTTGGGTTTGAGTGGCTAAGGGCTGGAATGAAATGCAATCTAAGAGCTTACATGGGCCGAGTAAGGGCAGGTCGGATACGGTTCATTCCCCAAAGAAGGACCCTACATTTTCTGTCTGGGTGCAAAACGTAGTTGAGCGAGGAAGGAATCAATCAGTCGACAGATAACTGATTATCTGTCCTGGCTTCCAAATGAGTGCTTTTTGGTTGCTGAGAGCAAAAGCGATTGCTTTCTAAAATGCTGATGAATTGTGTGCAGTTTCACACCCTGACAAAATTCTACCTCGCTCCCTCAGAAGACCTCTGGCTGTCACTCAAACTGATGACAGGCTGCTTGTACATTATAAGGCCAGTAACCTGACGGTTTGAGTCCCGGGTGATACATTGCATTTGTGCCATTTTAAAGTGCTTTGCTGTTGTAAATATTCAGCCGTATGAATGTAACCAGCATTCCAGCCATCAGTCATTTTCAATGATAATAACAAAAAAGGTGGCGCGGTGGTGCAGTGGGTAGCACTGTTGCCTACGGTGTGCTGGTGGTCCTGAAGTACACTAAATCAAAGTCGCACAGATACACGTCACAACCACGTGTGCTTGTAAGTCTACCCGCCAAGTGGGGTACCTAGGCTGCCCCTAACTGCTGGTCTGGGATCAGATTTCCCTTCCCAGGTCCTAGCTTTAACCATTAGGAGGAGAAGAAAATAACTGACTCTGGACCAGCAGCTAGGGCCAACTGCACCCAACACTGGTGGCTAGCTAGCTATACCCACGACAAATGCGGTGTCACTGGTTAGCTTAATGCATTTTTTCAATGGTCAGGACAATAATGTTAAGAAGGGAGAAAATCATTCCAAATCCAACCATGTAGAGCAGGTCATATACAGCCAGGGTAGATTAGCGGGTCTGTCAGCGCCAGCATGAAAGATATTGTTTATAAAGTTTCTGTTAGCTAACGTTAACGTTAGGAAGGGCTGGATCAGCAGGTAGCTAGCTAGCTGTCAAAGTCAAGTTTATTTGTCATTACAAACCATATGCTGTACAGTACACGATGTAACGAAACTTCGTTTTTCAAGGCTTCGGTGTAACATAGACTTTCAGTCTGCTCACAGCACATAGAAAGGAATACACATATTGTGAGAATCAGAATCACAGTGCACTTAGACAAGACAGGTGCAGTAGGCAAGAGATAGACCATTTCTAATAAATAGTTTTATTAAAACATAGTAAGTAGTAAACATATTGTCGGTAATTTATCGAAAACCATGCTGGCTAGGTATATTGTTGTTGTGTTGTGATAAAAAATATATATGACTTATTAGTAACAAATCTGTTATTTCCAGTAATTTGAAATTGAAATACGATATCGAAGTGACACTAGAAGTAGAAGGGCGCAAGCATGTTCCATCTGAGTCGTGACGATATAAGCAGACCTGCCAACCTTGGGAAAATATTTTGAGTACCACAATAGTCAGTGTAATGCTTAGTTCACATGCTTTCGCACCACTTCGCTTTGCACACGACAGTCTGCAAGAGACACACACACACACACACACAAGCCTTTCTTCATAATTCTAGTTTTGACTGTAGAAGTGATCAGGCAAAATTGTATAATTTGACCTGATTCGAAAATATCACTTGCACTGCACTGGGCTATGATATACTTGCAAGTCAAAAGTTTGAGTACACCTGCTTAAACCCATTTTTTTCATGATTAATATTTCACTATATGATATGTGTGCTTATACAAACTGATAACTATAAGTGAATTGCATTTAATTATTTAATAAATATGGAAATAATTTATATTGTATATTGTTTTCCTTTTTCAAGTATTTACAGAAACTTATGTTGTAATGTAAAAAAAAAAAAACATGTTGCAATGTACAACACTGTCAGTTATGAATAAAACCAAGTTTCTGTTCATGATTTCCATTTTTATTTAATAATTAAATAATTGAATCAGCTTATATAGGCACATATCATATAGGGCTAATGAAAAAAGTATTCAACTGAAAAATATTCTAGAAACGTAGGCCTTTGTAACTAGAGGTTTAGCTAAATTATTAAATGAAGCTCCTTGGCTAATGTCAAAATCATAAATGCACAATGTGCAAAATGCATGGTGCGGAAGTTTTGTGGGGCGGAGGTACGGCCATTGCTACTGATATTTTGCTCCAACAGAGTGTGCGCGATTCAATGTTAGAACAGGGAGTCTCTGTGGCGTTTGAGTTACTGCAGCTAAATAATTCCAGCAGTTATTCACACCGTAGCCGTCTCGTAACGAGGCTAAATCGTATGCGAGGTACTACTACGGCAAAACTATATACACAAATTTATCTCATTAGGATATACCACTTGAAATGCATCATCACGTGAAGTTACCGAACATGTTTTAACGTTTTATATGTTAACATTATGGTCACATTTTTGTGCTTGATTATTCTCCCACTTCTCATTTTACCTCAGCAATGCTGCGTTAAGCCTCGGTGGATAATAAAGTACAGCTGTGTATCAGTGGATGTTGAGTGGGTCGGGGAGGGGTTACAGAACCACAAGCACAAGGTCGCATCTGGTACAATCCGAGGGATGTAGTTTAATTACCGAATAAATGTACGGTATTATTTTGTATCGATTGATTGTTTTCCGTAATTAAATTAGAAAATATATTTTGTACAAACAGCCCACTCCCGACCATAACAGGGTACAAACCGCCCGCTCCCACGCATAACAGAGTGCAAACCGCCTGCTCTCGCCCATAACGGTACAAACCGCCCACTCTCGCCCATAATGGTACAAACCGCCCACTCTCGCCCATAATGGTACAAACCGCCCACTCCCGCCCATAACGGTACAAACCACCCGCTCTCGCCCACAACAGAGTACAAACCGCCCGCTCCCGACCATAACAGGGGACAAACCGCCCGCTCCGACCAAAACAGGGTACAAACCACCTGCTCCCGCCAGCAACAGAGAACAAACTGCCCGCTCCCGCCTGCAACAGGGTATAAACCGCCCGCAACAGGGTACAAACCGCCCACTCCCGTCCATAACGGTACAAACCGCCCGCTCCCGACCATAACAGGGTACAAACCGCCCGCTCCCGCCGCAACAGAGTACAAACCGCCCGCTCTCGCCCATAACGGTACAAACCGCCCGCTTCAACTGGTTGAGAAAGTTGTCAACTTCGTGCGTCACGAACACAGTAACCACTCCCCGTTCCACGCCCCGTAAACCGATTGATAACTCGAGACCCATAGTTTGCGCGGCTGGCTTACAGGCAAAACGATGCAAATATTTGACTAACCTTAGGTTCACTTAAATTAGAGTGCCTTTAAAGGACTATTAGATTATTTCTGGTTATATTCATTTAGCTAGCTAGGTAGTTCGCTTTCATAAGACAATGTTATCGATAACGTTAGCTAGCTAGTTTGCTTTTATGAGGACGTTATAGTTGTGCTTTTATCTTAACTTGGCTAGCTAGATAGCAAAAATTATAATTGGATATAAGTCAACGTCCTTAGCTGTCTATCGACACTTGATATACTACTAAGCTAGCTAGCTTGCGAAAATTCAGTCTTCCAAAAAGAGCGCATATCATGGGGGTAGCTATGGTAACGGGGCACGGTCTGTCAATCATAGCTAACTGACAGTTCTCATTACCACGCCCAGACGGTTCGGGTGAACTTTTATAGTTCACCCGAAATAATTAAAACGTTTTAAAAAAACGTTTTAAAGTACATTATTATGATATAGGTTACTTGCAAGTCAAAAGTTTGAGTACACCTGCTTAAACCCATTTTTTTTCATGATTAATAATATTATTATATGATATGTGTGCTTATACAAACTGATAACTATACGTGAATTGCATTTAATTATTTAATAAATATGGAAATAATTTATATTGTATATTGTGACATGTTTTCATTTTCAAGTATTTACAGAAACTTATGTTGTAATGTAAAAAAAAACTTATGTTGCGATGTACAACACTGTCAGTTATGAATAAAACCAAGTTTCTGTTCATGATTTCCATTTTTATTTAACAATAAAAAAAGTATTCAATTGAAAAATTATCTAGGAATGTAGGCCTTTGTAACTAGAGGTTTAGCTAAATTATTACACGAAGCTCCTTGGTGGCTAATGTCAAAATCATAAATGCACGTGAAGTTACCGAACATGTTTTAACGTTTTATATGTTAACATTTCGGTCACATTTTTGTGCTTGATTATTACTCTCCCACTTCTCATTTTACCTCAGCAATGCTGCGTTAAGCCTCGGTGGATAATAAAGTACCGCTGTGTATCAGTGGATTTTGAGTGGGTCGGGGAGGGGTTACAGAGCCACAAGCACAAGGTCGCAACTGGTCCAGAGACTGTAAAAAATATGGACAAAGCTACTGTGACGTCACCCATTGACTCTCCGTGGGTCAAATTCAAAGTCAAATTCAAAATGCTTTATTGGCATGAAATACACTTGTACTTATTGCCAAAGCGTACACATAGAAACAGAAATAGGAAACATGAAATACAAACAACATTGTGGTAACGACAACAATGCAATCAACAGTGTGGCAATGGCCACAGCGAGTAGGCTATACAACAACAACAATAACAATAACAACAATAATAAAAAAAATAATACAAAAACACGTCTCTGAAACACATTTTGAAGCTCGCGGCCATGCTGTTTAATGTCTAGCTAGTGAGTAACAACCAACAACAAAAACATTGTCTGGCTAATTAGCCAGGTAATGCCTTCAAAGTTATATCTGGTTAGCTAGCTAGGTGGCTGGTTGAAACGAACAACTAGCAACTAATACATTAGGAAGATTTTTTTTGTTTGTTATTGTTTGTTGTTACTAACTATAGCTAGACATTAGACAGCCTAGCTAGGCAGCTTATTAACATTTTTCAGAGCTAGGTTACTGCAAAAATGAATTTATTCTAGACTGGACAGTGATAGTAGCTAACGGCGATAACTACATTGCAGAGCCACCGACAATTTCAGAGACTTTTCTCCACGCTGCGTTCCTCTTATCAACGTCTCTGTAGGAGATTTTATTAAGTTGGGAAGCCCGATACGGAAATTACGAGTTAGGTCCTCCATTGTGGAACAATAGCATGTGGAAATAAAATTAGAAAAAAATAGGGACAATTTACTTGACGGATCATTTGATCAATTCAGATTGGTTACCGCGACGCGGCGAGGGGGTCAAAGTTGAATTATTGCCATCTCCCCCGCGGCTCGCCGCCTCTCGCCGCGCCGCCGGCAATCCCAACATGCCTTGCGGGGTCTGGCCGCCTCCCCTCATTCAAAATGAATGGAGGCGGCGCCGCCGCGCCGCGGCCGCGTATAGTGTGGCTTCGCCGTCAGTCCTCCGCAGTAATCAGGAAGTGACGCAAATTGTACCTCATTGGTCCACAACAAATATTATAACAGTGCCCAAATGACACAATAAATCATGAAATCGACCCATAGACAGTCATAAGACGAATAAAATACACATATTGTGACTATTTGTTCTCATGAGAAAAAATTATTGACTTTGTATTTTGACCGCATTTGTACCGTAGACTTACATGGAAACCGGATATGAAAACACCTATACTGGAGCCAACCGTAGTGGCGCTAGTGAGCAATCAGGAACAACAAGACCAGGAAATGAGTTTGAAAAACGAAGTCTGGTTTTGGCCGCTTGATCTGGTCCAATCCAATATATATATTTGCGTAGTTTCAGATGGCATTTCGTACATGCGTATTTTGACCAAGAACTGCGTGGTTGGTAGCCTACACAAAATGCGTGCAGGTTGGCAGGTCTGTATAAGCGTGCGTCGGGAGCGCAGTACCGGTTTGTGTAGTTCCTAAGCGTACGAAACGTCCACAGCGTTGTACCTTGTACTTGTCGTGGGTCAATCGTGCTGCTGATATTATATTTTATGAGTCATATATGTCATGAGTACCGCATACCAATAGCTAACTGGTTCCCGACTTGTAACTAAAAATATCGCTTATTCAAAATCTCCCCATTAATTTTCCCCTTTGACAAATTTCCGGGAAAACGAGGGGAGTGGCCCCTTTTTCCACTTTCACTTTCACAAGCTCTTCAATCCGCCTATTTATGGAATCATTCGACAGTGGTATGGTCTTCAGTTTATCCGCAGCAGATTGATCCAGCACCTCTCTGACCATGTCATCGGCTGCAGGTAAGATAAGGTCTTCTGCAGTGGTGTGGGGCTTCTTGGACTTTGCAATACAGTGAGCTACGTGGTAAGATGCACGGAGTGCCAGCTCTTGCTTCGAACATGAAGACGTTATGCACACATCCGCGACCCACTCGAAATGGCCCCACGACCCATTTTTGGGGCGCGACCCACCAGTTGAGAACCACGGTACTAGTGTAACGTAAATCATAGTAAACTACAGTTTAATATAGACTATTGTGTAGTTAAATTATTTTTTTACTGTAATTAAGTACATCCTCTAATTACCGGTAAGTGTTGTTGTACACATTGTACCACTGTTTCAGCTTGGTGGTGTACCAGGTTACCAGTTCTTGTGTTGCGACATCTTGTGATCACAGATGATTTTAAAATATAAAATTCCGCAATTGTTAGTGCGTCATCGAAGCTGAATTAGCCGCTTTATATGTATGCAAAATTGCAAAATGCCAGTAAATTGTCTGCCAATATGGACGTCATTGTTTCTTGTACTTGCCTTGCCGTCAGGAGCCGGAGCTAGGTACACTGCGGACTGGAAGAGTCTTGATTCGAGACCGCTGCCAACCTGGTTCGATGAAGCCAAATTTGGGATTATAATTCATTGGGGAGTTTACGCGGTGCCCGGATTCGGCAGTGAATGGTTTTGGTGGCACTGGCAAGGCGATCCGAAACTGAGCCATGTGGAATTCATGAAGAAAAACTACCCTCCAGGATTCACTTACCAACAGTTTGCTCCTGACTTCCGTGCACAGTTTTTCGATCCAGACCAATGGGCTGAACTCTTCGAGGCTTCGGGTGCCAAGTAAGTAGTTGACCTAAAAATAATGAGAATATCACGATAAAATGTAGTTAGTCTAGCTATTTAGTCCTACGTATCGTTACTTAATATGTGGGTCTAAAGGGAATTGACTTTGCTCTGTCTCAGTGAAATGTAGCTTACTGAAACTGGATTTAACGTTGAACATTTGCAGGTGTTAACACATTCGGCACTGAAGGCATCGTTGATTTTATAGTTCAGTAGCTTATTACATAAATGAGAGTTTGAGTGAGAACTGATCTGCCTGATCAAAAGCGCTTAAAATTAATTTGAAATAGGCATTCATTCTTTGTAACATAAAAGTTGGTCATAACTGGTATTAAGTGGGTAAATCATCCCTCATTACACATTACAAGTGTCTAATTAAAATCAGCAGCTTGTTACACAGCAGGAATAATGACTGGAATGAAAAATGGTCTACCCAGGGAGGCCACAATACCGAGTTTGGGAACCCCTGTTGTAATAATTTCATCTAAGTGCCGAAGAGCCTAAATGTAATGCTATTTTGCTTGTTTTCTTTTACTGATGATTTGAGAAGACTGTTATTTATACTGTGAAATCATCAGTAAACATCCCCCGGTAAGTGTTGGTTTGGCCACTTTCAGGTATGTGGTTCTAACGTCCAAGCACTATGATGGCTTCACAACGTGGGGCTCCCCACACTCCTGGAACTGGAACTCTGTGGACACGGGTCCTCACAGGGACCTGGTGGGGGACCTGGGAGTCGCTGTACGAAAAAGGTACAGTGTTAACGGTTTCCAAAGGCCAGAGATCATAATGATTCATTGTCACTGTAAAGCGTATTCACTTACTTCATGGGTGTCAGACTCCAATTTCTTAATGAGACCAGGCACCTCTTTCTGAAGGCATATATTGACAGTTGATTATAAGGAAACTCTTTAAATGTATCTGTGTACAGTCTGCATCCATATATGCGGTCTCCAGAATTTGAGTTTGACACCCCTGACCTCTTTGTAAAATATGCAATGCAATGCAAGGGATCATATTATAGATTTGCAGTTTGAGAACTGAGCTATTTCGCAAAAGTTTATGATGTTGTTAGCTAGCTGGTGTATTATTAAACAGTTCACATAACATATTGAATTGCTTATGTTTTTAAAGTGATATTAAAATGTAACATTTCATTTTCTATGATTATTGGAATCTGATAAGAAAATTATGTTCTGCAATATCTTTTTCCTAGGTCCCTACGCTATGGCATATATAACTCCCTATTTGAATGGTTCCACCCTCTTTACCTGTCTGATAAAAAATCGGGCTTTAAAACACAGGAGTTTGTATTCAGCAAGGTTCTACCAGAACTTCATGAACTTGTTACCAGGTAACTGCTTCACACATTGGCCTTCTGGTGTGTCATGTGCCACAAAAATTGTAAAAGTAAATCACCTCACTAAAGTGGATTAATCTGTCATATTTCACTGTTGTATCTTTGTGTACTGTAGTTTATGAATGCTACACCATGTTTATGTGTCTAATGACTGACTCTGTACCATGATCCAAGGTTTGAATAGCAGTGCTAAACCTGCAACATCAGCACATTACTTTTTGTATTATTGGCTTTGAAAGAGGAGGAAGTAAGCAGCTTTTCTGAGCTGTCATGTTTACTGTCTTCTAGGTACAAGCCAGACCTGATTTGGACATATGGGAACGTGGAAGCACCAGACTCTTATTGGAATTCCAGGGAGTTCCTGGCCTGGCTCTACAATGACAGCCCTGTCAAGGTGTGTACTGATGATCATAGGTCATGTGCACATACAGTGAAAATAAGAAAAGGCTATAGCTGCAAGCAACAAATATGGCAGCCAAGCACACATGGCTGCAATGATGCCAGCTTGTTTGTGCCAAGTTTACCGTCCGCCCATGTCACTAATAAGTCTGAAAGTCCTTGTTTTGTATGTTTTTTGTTAAACTTGTACACCCTGCAAAAAAATGTATTAGTTGGTTTTAAAGTTACAGTGCCCCCCTTGATGACCATTTGCAAATTGGTACCAAGAATCGGATGTCCATATGAAATTCAGCAGCATGATATGGTGTATTAGAGGGATTTTTTAATACAGAAAAATACTTTACTGTCACTGGCTCACGACAGTCACTTCAAGACAACAACCCTTAGGGCACAGAAAGGAACAATGATTTTTAAATATTTGTTCAATGTGAAAGTACTACCATACTGCTTTTATATGGGTATCGATATCTGTTTGAAGCCTTCATTTGATTGTCAGTATTTCAGGCAGGTTTTCTTTCAGTGAATGAATGTGTGATGCATCAAACAGTCCAGGAAACGTTTTTAACTGTTTTTTAAAAACAAAAGTGGAGAAATATCCAATATGGCTGACTGGGTTCTTGAGAATTATTTCATTGTGGAGTGATGGATGTATGGACAGTTATGTGTCTCTAGGACATGTGGCAGAAGTAATTATTTTTTACAAAAGTTGTGCAATGTGATCTACTTACAATATCGTCTGACCAGTTGGAGAGAAAGTTGGCTGTTTTGGGCAAGGCTCTACTGTTATATAAATTTAATCAAAACCGACCAGGTGGTTTTGCTACAGTTTGGGCCTCAGGCTCCTGTTAAGGATGGCCATAGTTTTTGGAACGTGTTCGTTGCAGTGTTCTCCAGGTATAGCTTGGCTTGCTCCTGGAACAATCCCTGGTCCTCAGTGTCCGACATGCTCAAGTGACTTGACAATCTACTGTTTGGGTGTGATGCTTGGTTTGCAGACAGAAATGAACCTTGGCACATGGTGCAGATTAATTCTCATCAGTGCAGCCTTTGCTCTTCCATAGTCAGGGAACCCACTGTGAGTAAATTTATTAGTGTAAAACTACATTTGAATACTAATTGCTTCACTTTGCTGCCAGATTAAACAGAAATAGCTTGTGGCAAAAATCCAGACAGAAGCACGGGTGTAGTCACTGGAAAAAATGAAGAAAATACACAAAAAACAAAATCTGCAAGCATTGCTCTATTGGATGGTACAGTAATAGCGGCTAGCATGTGCTATAGGGGTGGAGAAAGGGGAAGGAGGTCTCTGGCCCTGTAGATGCTCTGATCCTCAGGGCACAGCTCTGAGGCTTTGATAAAAATGCCCCTCCCACAGGATTCGGTGGTAACCAATGACGATTGGGGGGCCGGCTGCAGCGGCAATCACGGAGGGTACTACAGCTATCAGCATAGGTTCAGCTCGGGACAGCCGTCCAAACACAAGTGGGAGAAGCAGACCCTTGTGGACACCTTGTCCTGGGGCTATCGGAGGAATATGAGGCTGAATGAGCTGCGGGACCTGCCCAGTATTATACAGGTGAGAACTGGGGGGCGGAGCCCAAAACCACCTGACAAAGACTGTTCTCTTGCCTATCTCTCTTATCACTCCAAATGAGTTTTTGACTGTTCCATATTGAGTTTAAATCAGTGCATGCATAAATTATGAACGTTCTCACTAGAAAATGTCATAAATGAAAATTTAAGGCATTATAATCTGATGTCCTCAGCACGAGTTCATTCAGCTGCAACAGATCAACTGCAAATATGCTTTGTTATTCCAAAATTTCTCCTTGGGTTTTTCTTCACAAATCTTAGTGTCTTTCAATGGAGTTAATGAAACCCTGGTTTCAGTAAATGAGAACTGTACAGCTCAGTGGTCTCGTCATGCCGTTCCTACCAGGACCTGGTTCACACTGTGGCCTACGGGGGAAACTTCCTGCTGAATGTGGCCCCCACGGCAGAGGGGGCGATCCCGCCGGTGTTCGAGGAGCGCTTGCGGGGTTTGGGCGACTGGCTGAAGGTCAATGGGGAGGCGGTGTACGCTTCCCGGCCATGGAGGGTGCAGAGTGAGAACTCCACCCAGACCGTGTGGTAAGAGTCCCGCTACCAGCACTACCAGCATGCCTAATGTACGCAGCTCTATGATGTGCAGGGTATTTGAGTAGAATTATTAAAAGTGCAAGTCTTGCATGTATTTGTGGCTTATGGGTCGAGTGAAGGTTACTTTTGGATTGAAACGTTTAGGATTGCAGTGTTGAAAAAGTCTGTGTACCCAGAGGAGGACGCATGGTTTAGCTGTTCATTGTCTTTTTAATGCTCTTGCCTTTATCTTGAGGTAGCTGACCCCTCACTGAAGCTTGTGAGCTAGAGTCTTTGTAGATAAACTTAGCGTGCGTTTGTGTTTTCCGTCTTTCACAGGTATACCTCGAAGGGCTCCCAAGTTTACGCTTTCTTCCTTGTCCGACCGTCAGAATCCTGGCTGAAGTTAGCCAAGCCAATAACGTCGCCCTCTACAAAGGTAAGCACAGCTGTGCTGGTGTGTCCCAGTCTGTAACCACCGTGTCTGCATGGCTCTCTCAACGTAGGCTGCCCTGCTAATCGATGTCGCATTCCGTTGGCAAGGGAAATACACTGACCTTTTCCAGATTGTTTTCATTGGGTACATTTGAGGTGCACAATACCTTTTATACTGGTTATGTGGACTGAAAGAATACTGTATGCTTAAAGATGCCATTTCAGAGCAGCCAGCCAGCAGCTCAGTAGTTCCGGTCTCATCAGAGGCAGTTTGTGAAAATTAAAACGTTTTGTTTGGTAATACTCATTTGAGCATCCCGGAGCAATGCTTTGTTACTTTCCTCCAAAATCATCGTTGAGCTCATTGAATGGCAGCCATCTAGCAACAGGAATACATTGAGCAGTCAAGACGAATCCTGCCAGTGATGTCACAACTTAGCTTGTGCCAAGATGGTTGTGCCCTTGTGCAAAAAAAACAAACAAATTTTCCTAGCTCATACCTGTCGATTTCAGATTTGAATGCAGGGCCAGTTCTTATCTAAGGTAAAAAGCAAATGAACCAAAGCCATTGGAACCTTCCCGAGAGCTTCTGTTCTCTTTTAAACCTTGCTTTCATGACTGAGAACCACTGTTTCCCTGTTGTGCACAGGTGACGTTATTGGGGTACTCTGGACAGCTGAGCTGGTCTGCCCTGAAGCCCAGTGGCCTGAAGGTGGAGCTGCCTCGCGAGCCTTTTGTGAACGGCCACGGGTGGACGCTGAGGCTCGATGGCGTCAAGTGAAGCTCTTGTGCTTTAAAAATTGAATTTTATATCAAGTTTAATCTACCAAGGTTTCCATGATAAGAAAAACATGAAACATCAATTCACTTAATCTGCTTCATGCAAGTTAATTCTATTTTTCACTATTTTTGTATGTATTTTTATAACAAAGAAATAAAAATGTTTGAGTTACTGTGTTGCCTTGTTTGGTCTCATCGAGAAAAATCCCAAATGCATTTAGTCTTACACTGCAACAAAGAAAACATTTTTAGAAACTCGTCTGAGGCAAACATAAAAAAATGGGTTTTATTTTGCGCCAGAAGCTTAAAGTAGCTAATTTTGTGGCTGTGTTTTCCTTATGGAGCTCAGTTGATGTTTTTCATTGAAAAAAATATGCAGATGTCGTTTATGTAGACGAGCAGAAATAAAGGGATTCCAGAGCCTTCTGAATAACTGAAAAGCTCTTTCTCTGCACATTCTCTGCACCTGCACAATTTATTTTCCTCTCACCTAAGACTGAGAGGCTCTGCAGATTTAAACAGTTTTATTTTTAAAATTGCCGATGGCTTGACTGTCAAAACACCAGATTAAAAAAGTAAATTGAAAAAAAAAAAACATTTACTGTCTGAAGTGCTGTTTCAGCCAGTTAGTGGCTGTCAAAAATCAGCATCCTTGAAAAAATTAATCTCAAAGATCTTCAGGATGAATGCACCACAACAGGAAAACAGCTTCATTGATGAATACACCTGTCTTTGGTGTGGACCTGTTCCTCCTCGGCTTCTGTCCTATAGGAGCTGGTCCTCAGACTGCTGTATATTACTCATGTTTCCTTAGCATACAAAGAATTTAAACTGGAGGAAAGTGAAACAAGGACATGGAATGGGAGCTTGCTAATACTTAAGGTTCCGTCATGCAGCCTTTGTAACACAAAATGATTCCTGCAATTTCTTCAGCTGCCAAGATGCTTTATATGACAAAAATAATAAAAGACTTGGCTATCGGTGATATTATATTTTAGGCCAATAAATAATATTTCTCTACCTTTCTTCAAAGACACAATAAAGAGACCCATGATGGTAGTTTTAATTTACCATAATAAAGTTAAAATGGCGAGGAGTTTGGGTTTGAGTGGCTAAGGGCTGGAATGAAATGCAATCTAAGAGTTTACATGGGCCAAGTAAGGGCAGGTCGGATAAGGTTCATTCCCCAAAGAAGGACCCTACATTTTCTGTCTGGGTGCAAAACGTAGTTGAGCGAGGAAGGAATCAATCAGTCGACAGATAACTGATTATCTGTCCTGGTTTCCAAATGAGTGCTTTTTGGTTGCTGAGAGCAAAAGCGATTGCTTTCTAAAATGCTGATGAATTGTGTGCAGTTTCACACCCTGACAAAATTCTACCTCGCTCCCTCAGAAGACCTCTGGCTGTCACTCAAACTGATGACAGGCTGCTTGTACATTGTAAGGCCAGTAACCTGACGGTTTGAGTCCTGGGTGATACATTGCATTTGTGCCATTTTAAAGTGCTTTGCTGTTGTAAATATTCTGCCGTATGAATGTAACCAGCATTCCAGCCATCAGTCATTTTATATAATAATAATAAAAAAGGCGGCGCGGTGGTGCAGTGAGTAGCTCTGTCGCCTACGGTGTGCTGGTGGTCCTGAACTACACTAAATCAAAGTCGCACGGATGTACGTCACAACCACGTGTGCTTGTAAGTCTACCCCAGAGACTGTAAAAAATCTACCCACAAGTGCGGTACCTAGGCTGCCCCTAACTGCTGGTCTGGTGTCAGATTTCCCTTCCAAGGTCCTAGCTTTAACAATTAGTAGAAGGAAATAGCTGACTGGACCAGCAGCTAGGGCCAACTGCACCCAACACCGGTGGCTAGCTAGCTATACCAACGACAAATGCGGTGTCACTGGTTAGCTTAATGCATTTTTTCAATGGTCAGGACAATAATGTTAAGAAGGGAGAAAATCATTCCAAATCCAACCATGTAGAGCAGGTCATATACAGCCAGGGTAGATTAGCGGTTCTGTCAGCACCAGCATGAAAGATATCATTTATAAAGTTTCGGTTAGCTACCGTTAACGTTAGGAAGGGCTGGATCAGCAGGTAGCTAGCTAGCTGTCAGAGTCAGTTTTATTTGTCATTACAAACCATATGCTGTACAGCACACGATGTAACGAAACTTCGTTTCGCAAGGCTTCGGTGTAACAGACTTTCAGTCAGCTCACAGCACTTAGAAAGGAATACACATATTGTGAGAATCAGAATCACAGTGCACTTAGACAAGACAGGTGCAGTAGGCAAGAGATAGACCATTTCTAATAAATAGTTTTATTAAAACATAGTAAGTAGTAAACATATTGTCGGTAATTTATCGAAAACCATGCTGGCTAGGTATATTGTTGTTGTGTTGTGATAAAAAATATATATGACTTATTAGTAACAAATCTGTTATTTCCAGTAATTTGAAATTGAAATATGATATCGAAGTGACACTAGAAGTAGAAGGGCGCAAGCATGTTCCATCTGAGTCGTGACGATATAAGCAGACCTGCCAACCTTGGGAAAATATTTTGAGTACCACAATAGTCAGTGTAATGCTTAGTTCACATGCTTTCGCACCACTTCGCTTTGCACACGACAGTCTGCAAGAGACACACACACACACACACACACACAAGCCTTTCTTCATAATTCTAGTTTTGACTGTAGAAGTGATCAGGCAAAATTGTATAATTTGACCTGATTCTAAAATATCACTTGCACTGCACTGGGCTATGATATACTTGCAAGTCAAAAGTTTGAGTACACCTGCTTAAACCCATTTTTTTCATGATTAATATTTCACTATATGATATGTGTGCTTATACAAACTGATAACTATAAGTGAATTGCATTTAATTATTTAATAAATATGGAAATAATTTATATTGTATATTGTTTTCCTTTTTCAAGTATTTACAGAAACTTATGTTGTAATGTAAAAAAAAAAAAACATGTTGCAATGTACAACACTGTCAGTTATGAATAAAACCAAGTTTCTGTTCATGATTTCCATTTTTATTTAATAATTAAATAATTGAATCAGCTTATATAGGCACATATCATATAGGGCTAATGAAAAAAGTATTCAACTGAAAAATATTCTAGAAACGTAGACCTTTGTAACTAGAGGTTTAGCTAAATTATTAAATGAAGCTCCTTGGCTAATGTCAAAATCATAAATACACAATGTGCAAAATGCATGGTGCGGAAGTTTTGTGGGGCGGAGGTACGGCCATTGCTCCTGATATTTTGCTCCAACAGTGTGCTCGATTCAATCTTAGAACAGGGAGTCTCTGTGGCGTTTGAGTTACTGCAGCTAAATAATTCCATCAGTTATTCACACAGTAGCCGTCTCGTAACGAGGCTAAATCGTATGCGAGCTACTACTACGGCTAACTATATACACAAATTTATCTCATTAGGATATAGGCCTACCTCTTGAAATGCATCATCACGTGAAGTTACCGAACATGTTTTAACGTTTTATATGTTAACATTACGGTCACATTTTTGTGCTTGATTATTCTCCCACTTCTCATTTTACCTCAGCAATGCTGCGTTAAGCCTCGGTGGATAATAAAGTACAGCTGTGTATCAGTGGATGTTGAGTGGGTCGGGGAGGGGTTACAGAACCACAAGCACAAGGTCGCATCTGGTACAATCCGAGGGATGTAATTTAATTACCGAATAAATGTACGGTATTATTTTGTATCGATTGATTGTTTTCCGTAATTAAATTAGAAAATATATTTTGTACAAACAGCCCACTCCCGACCATAACAGGGTACAAACCGCCCGCTCCCACGCATAACAGAGTGCAAACCGCCTGCTCTCGCCCATAATGGTACAAACCGCCCACTCTCGCCCATAATGGTACAAACCGCCCACTCTCGCCCATAATGGTACAAACCGCCCACTCCCGCCCATAACGGTACAAACCACCCGCTCTCGCCCACAACAGAGTACAAACCGCCCGCTCCCGAACATAACAGGGGACAAACCGCCTGCTCCCGACCATAACAGGGGACAAACCGCCCGCTCCGACCAAAACAGGGTACAAACCGCCCGCTCCCACCCATAACAGAGTACAAACCACCTGCTCCCGCCAGCAACAGAGAACAAACTGCCCGCTCCCGCCTGCAACAGGGTATAAACCGCCCGCAACAGGGTACAAACCGCCCACTCCCGTCCATAACGGTACAAACCGCCCGCTCCCGACCATAACAGGGTACAAACCGCCCGCTCCCGCCGCAACAGAGTACAAACCGCCCGCTCTCGCCCATAACGGTACAAACCGCCCGCTTCAACTGGTTGAGAAAGTTGTCAACTTCGTGCGTCACGAACACAGTAACCACTCCCCGTTCCACGCCCCGTAAACCGATTGATAACTCGAGACCCATAGTTTGCGCGGCTGGCTTACAGGCAAAACGATGCAAATATTTGACTAACGTTAGGTTCACTTAAATTAGAGTGCCTTTAAAGGACTATTAGATTATTTCTGGTTATATTCATTTAGCTAGCTAGGTAGCTCGCTTTCATAAGGCAATGTTATCGATAACGTTAGCTAGCTAGTTTGCTTTTATGAGGACGTTATAGTTGTGCTTTTATCTTAACTTGGCTAGCTAGATAGCAAAAATTATAATTGGATATAAGTCAACGTCCTTAGCTGTCTATCGACACTTGATATACTACTAAGCTAGCTAGCTTGCGAAAATTCAGTCTTCCAAAAAGAGCGCGTATCATGGGGGTAGCTATGGTAACGGGGCACGGTCTGTCAATCATAGCTAACTGACAGTTCTCATTACCACGCCCAGACGGTTCGGGTGAACTTTTATAGTTCACCCGAAATAATTAAAACGTTTTAAAAAAACGTTTTAAAGTACATTATTATGATATAGGTTACTTGCAAGTCAAAAGTTTGAGTACACCTGCTTAAACCCATTTTTTTTCATGATTAATATATTATTATATGATATGTGTTTTTATACAAACTGATAATTATACGTGAATTGCATTTAATTATTTAATAAATATGGAAATAATTTATATTGTATATTGTGACATGTTTTCATTTTCAAGTATTTACAGAAACTTATGTTGTAATGTAAAAAAAAACTTATGTTGCGATGTACAACACTCAGTTATGAATAAAACCAAGTTTCTGTTCATGATTTCCATTTTTATTTAACAATAAAAAAAGTATTCAATTGAAAAATTATCTAGGAATGTAGGCCTTTGTAACTAGAGGTTTAGCTAAATTATTACACGAAGCTCCTTGGTGGCTAATGTCAAAATCATAAATGCACGTGAAGTTACCGAACATGTTTTAACGTTTTATATGTTAACATTTCGGTCACATTTTTGTGCTTGATTATTACTCTCCCACTTCTCATTTTACCTCAGCAATGCTGCGTTAAGCCTCGGTGGATAATAAAGTACCGCTGTGTATCAGTGGATTTTGAGTGGGTCGGGGAGGGGTTACAGAGCCACAAGCACAAGGTCGCAACTGGTCCAGAGACTGTAAAAAATATGGACAAAGCTACTGTGACGTCACCCATTGACTCTCCGTGGGTCAAATTCAAAGTCAAATTCAAAATGCTTTATTGGCATGAAATACACTTGTACTTATTGCCAAAGCGTACACATAGAAACAGAAATAGGAAACATGAAATACAAACAACATTGTGGTAACGACAACAATGCAATCAACAGTGTGGCAATGGCCACAGCGAGTAGGCTATACAACAACAATAACAATAACAATAATAATAAAAAAAATAATACAAAAACACGTCTCTGAAACACATTTTGAAGCTCGCGGCCATGCTGTTTAATGTCTAGCTAGTGAGTAACAACCAACAACAAAAACATTGTCTGGCTAATTAGCCAGGTAATGCCTTCAAAGTTATATCTGGTTAGCTAGCTAGGTGGCTGGTTGAAACGAACAACTAGCAACTAATACATTAGGAAGATTTTTTTTGTTTGTTATTGTTTGTTGTTACTAACTATAGCTAGACATTAGACAGCCTAGCTAGGCAGCTTATTAACATTTTTCAGAGCTAGGTTACTGCAAAAATGAATTTATTCTAGACTGGACAGTGATAGTAGCTAACGGCGATAACTACATTGCAGAGCCACCGACAATTTCAGAGACTTTTCTCCACGCTGCGTTCCTCTTATCAACGTCTCTGTAGGAGATTTTATTAAGTTGGGAAGCCCGATACGGAAATTACGAGTTAGGTCCTCCATTGTGGAACAATAGCATGTGGAAATAAAATTAGAAAAAAATAGGGACAATTTACTTGACGGATCATTTGATCAATTCAGATTGGTTACCGCGACGCGGCGAGGGGGTCAAAGTTGAATTATTGCCATCTCCCCCGCGGCTCGCCGCCTCTCGCCGCGCCGCCGGCAATCCCAACATGCCTTGCGGGGTCTGGCCGCCTCCCCTCATTCAAAATGAATGGAGGCGGCGCCGCCGCGCCGCGGCCGCGTATAGTGTGGCTTCGCCGTCAGTCCTCCGCAGTAATCAGGAAGTGACGCAAATTGTACCTCATTGGTCTACAACAAATATTACAACAGTGCCCAAATGACACAATAAATCATGAAATCGACCCATAGACAGTCATAAGACGAATAAAATACACATATTGTGACTATTTGTTCTCATGAGAAAAAATTATTGACTTTGTATTTTGACCGCATTTGTACCGTAGACTTACATGGAAACCGGATATGAAAACACCTATACTGGAGCCAACCGTAGTGGCGCTAGTGAGCAATCAGGAACAACAAGACCAGGAAATTAGTTTGAAAAACGAAGTCTGGTTTTGGCCGCTTGATCTGGTCCAATCCAATATATATATTTGCGTAGTTTCAGATGGCATTTCGTACATGCGTATTTTGACCAAGAACTGCGTGGTTGGTAGCCTACACAAAATGGGTGCAGGTTGGCAGGTCTGTATAAGCGTGCGTCGGGAGCGCAGTACCGGTTTGTGTAGTTCCTAAGCGTACGAAACGTACACAGCGTTGTACCTTGTACTTGTCGTGGGTCAATCGTGCTGCTGATATTATATTTTATGAGTCATATATGTCATGAGTACCGCATACCAATAGCTAACTGGTTCCCGACTTGTAACTAAAAATATCGCTTATTCAAAATCTCCCCATTAATTTTCACCTTTGACAAATTTCCGGGAAAACGAGGGGAGTGGCCCCTTTTTCCACTTTCACTTTCACAAGCTCTTCAATCCGCCTATTTATGGAATCATTCGACAGTGGTATGGTCTTCAGTTTATCCGCAGCAGATTGATCCAGCACCTCTCTGACCATGTCATCGGCTGCAGGTAAGATAAGGTCTTCTGCAGTGGTGTGGGGCTTCTTGGACTTTGCAATACAGTGAGCTACGTGGTAAGATGCACGGAGTGCCAGCTCTTGCTTCGAACATGAAGACGTTATGCACACATCCGCGACCCACTCGAAATGGCCCCACGACCCATTTTTGGGGCGCGACCCACCAGTTGAGAACCACGGTACTAGTGTAACGTAAATCATAGTAAACTACAGTTTAATATAGACTATTGTGTAGTTAAATTATTTTTTTACTGTAATTAAGTACATCCTCTAATTACCGGTAAGTGTTGTTGTACACATTGTACCACTGTTTCAGCTTGGTGGTGTACCAGGTTACCAGTTCTTGTGTTGCGACATCTTGTGATCACAGATGATTTTAAAATATAAAATTCCGCAATTGTTAGTGCGTCATCGAAGCTGAATTAGCCGCTTTATATGTATGCAAAATTGCAAAATGCCAGTAAATTGTCTGCCAATATGGACGTCATTGTTTCTTGTACTTGCCTTGCCGTCAGGAGCCGGAGCTAGGTACACTGCGGACTGGAAGAGTCTTGATTCGAGACCGCTGCCAACCTGGTTCGATGAAGCCAAATTTGGGATTATAATTCATTGGGGAGTTTACGCGGTGCCCGGATTCGGCAGTGAATGGTTTTGGTGGCACTGGCAAGGCGATCCGAAACGGAGCCATGTGGAATTCATGAAGAAAAACTACCCTCCAGGATTCACTTACCAACAGTTTGCTCCTGACTTCCGTGCACAGTTTTTCGATCCAGACCAATGGGCTGAACTCTTCGAGGCTTCGGGTGCCAAGTAAGTAGTTGACCTAAAAATAATGAGAATATCACGATAAAATGTAGTTAGTCTAGCTATTTAGTCCTACGTATCGTTACTTAATATGTGGGTCTAAAGGGAATTGACTTTGCTCTGTCTCAGTGAAATGTAGCTTACTGAAACTGGATTTAACGTTGAACATTTGCAGGTGTTAACACATTCGGCACTGAAGGCATCGTTGATTTTATAGTTCAGTAGCTTATTACATAAATGAGAGTTTGAGTGAGAACTGATCTGCCTGATCAAAAGCGCTTAAAATTAATTTGAAATAGGCATTCATTCTTTGTAACATAAAAGTTGGTCATAACTGGTATTAAGTGGGTAAATCATCCCTCATTACACATTACAAGTGTCTAATTAAAATCAGCAGCTTGTTACACAGCAGGAATAATGACTGGAATGAAAAATGGTCTACCCAGGGAGGCCACAATACCGAGTTTGGGAACCCCTGTTGTAATAATTTCATCTAAGTGCCGAAGAGCCTAAATGTAATGCTATTTTGCTTGTTTTCTTTTACTGATGATTTGAGAAGACTGTTATTTATACTGTGAAATCATCAGTAAACATCCCCCGGTAAGTGTTGGTTTGGCCACTTTCAGGTATGTGGTTCTAACGTCCAAGCACTATGATGGCTTCACAACGTGGGGCTCCCCACACTCCTGGAGCTGGAACTCTGTGGACACGGGTCCTCACAGGGACCTGGTGGGGGACCTGGGAGTCGCTGTACGAAAAAGGTACAGTGTTAACGGTTTCCAAAGGCCAGAGATCTTAATGATTCATTGTCACTGAAAAGCGTATTCACTTACTTCATGGGTGTCAGACTCCAATTTCTTAATGAGACCAGGCACCTCTTTCTGAAGGCATATATTGACAGTTGATTATAAGGAAACTCTTTAAATGTATCTGTGTACACTCTGCATCCATATCTGCGGTCTCCAGAATTTGAGTTTGACACCCCTGACCTCTTTGTAAAATATGCAATGCAATGCAAGGGATCATATTATAGATTTGCAGTTTGAGAACTGAGCTATTTCGCAAAAGTTTATGATGTTGTTAGCTAGCTGGTGTATTATTAAACAGTTCACATAACATATTGAATTGCTTATGTTTTTAAAGTGATATTAAAATGTAACATTTCATTTTCTATGATTATTGGAATCTGATAAGAAAATTATGTTCTGCAATATCTTTTTCCTAGGTCCCTACGCTATGGCATATATAACTCCCTATTTGAATGGTTCCACCCTCTTTACCTGTCTGATAAAAAATCGGGCTTTAAAACACAGGAGTTTGTATTCAACAAGGTTCTACCAGAACTTCATGAAGTTGTTACCAGGTAACTGCTTCACACATTGGCCTTCTGGTGTGTCATGTGCCACAAAAATTGTAAAAGTAAATCACCTCACTAAAGTGGATTAATCTGTCATATTTCACTGTTGTATCTTTGTGTACTGTAGTTTATGAATGCTACACCATGTTTATGTGTCTAATGACTGACTCTGTACCATGATCCAAGGTTTGAATAGCAGTGCTAAACCTGCAACATCAGCACATTACTTTTTGTATTATTGGCTTTGAAAGAGGAGGAAGTAAGCAGCTTTTCTGAGCTGTCATGTTTACTGTCTTCTAGGTACAAGCCAGACCTGATTTGGACATATGGGAACTCGGAAGCACCAGACTCTTACTGGACTTCCACTGAGTTCCTGGCCTGGCTCTACAATGACAGCCCTGTCAAGGTGTGTACTGATGAACATAGGTCATGTGCACATACAGTGAAAATAAGAAAAGGCTATAGCTGCAAGCAACAAATATGGCAGCCAAGCACACATGGCTGCAATGATGCCAGCTTGTTTGTGCCAAGTTTACCGTCCGCCCATGTCACTAATAAGTCTGAAAGTCCTTGTTTTGTATGTTTTTTGTTAAACTTGTACACCCTGCAAAAAATGTATTAGTTGGTTTTAAAGTTACAGTGCCCCCCTTGATGACCATTTGCAAATTGGTACCAAGAATCGGATGTCCATATGAAATTCAGCAGCATGATATGGTGTATTAGAGGGATTTTTTAATACAGAAAAATACTTTACTGTCACTGGCTCACGACAGTCACTTCAAGACAGCAACCCTTAGGGCACAGAAAGGAACAATGATTTTTAAATATTTGTTCAATGTGAAAGTACTACCATACTGCTTTTATATGGGTATCAATATCTGTTTGAAGCCTTCATTTGATTGTCAGTATTTCAGGGAGGTTTTCTTTCAGTGAATGAATGTGTGATGCATCAAACAGTCCAGGAAACGTTTTTAACTGTTTTTTAAAAACAAAAGTGGAGAAATATCCAATATGGCTGACTGGGTTCTTGAGAATTATTTCATTGTGGAGTGATGGATGTATGGACAGTTATGTGTCTCTAGGACATGTGGCAGAAGTAATTATTTTTTACAAAAGTTGTGCAATGTGATCTACTTACAATATCGTCTGACCAGTTGGAGAGAAAGTTGGCTGTTTTGGGCAAGGCTCTACCGTTATATAAATTTAATAAAAATCAGGTATAGCTCGGCTTGCTCCTGGAACAATCCCTGGTCCTCAATGTCCGACATGCTCAAGTGACTTGACAATCTACTGTTTGGGTGTGATGCTTGGTCTGCAGACAGAAATGAACCTTGGCACATGGTGCAGATTAATTCTCATCAGTGCAGCGTTTGCTCTCCCATGGTCAGGGAACCCACTGTGAGTAAATTTATTAGTGTAAAACTACATTTGAATACTAATTGCTTCACTTTGCTGCCAGATTAAACAGAAATAGCTTGTGGCAAAAATCCAGACAGAAGCACGGGTGTAGTCACTGGAAAAAATGAAGAAAATACACAAAAAACAAAATCTGCAAGCATTGCTCTATTGGATGGTACAGTAATAGCGGCTAGCATGTGCTATAGGGGTGGAGAAAGGGGAAGGAGGTCTCTGGCCCTGTAGATGCTCTGATCCTCAGGGCACAGCTCTGAGGCTTTGATAAAAATGCCCCTCCCACAGGATTCGGTGGTAACCAATGACGAGTGGGGGGCCGGCTGCAGCGGCAATCACGGAGGGTACTACAGCTATCAGCATAGGTTCAGCTCGGGACAGCCGTCCAAACACAAGTGGGAGAAGCAGACCCTTGTGGACACCTTGTCCTGGGGCTATCGGAGGAATATGAGGCTGAATGAGCTGCGGGACCTGCCCAGTATTATACAGGTGAGAACTGGGGGGCGGAGCCCAAAACCACCTGACAAAGACTGTTCTCTTGCCTATCTCTCTTATCACTCCAAATGAGTTTTTGACTGTTCCATATTGAGTTTAAATCAGTGCATGCATAAATTATGAACGTTCTCACTAGAAAATGTCATAAATGCAAATTTAAGGCATTATAATCTGATGTCCTCAGCACGAGTTCATTCAGCTGCAACAGATCAACTGCAAATATGCTTTGTTATTCCAAAATTTCTCCTTGGGTTTTTCTTCACAAATCTTAGTGTCTTTCAATGGAGTTAATGAAACCCTGGTTTCAGTAAATGAGAACTGTACAGCTCAGTGGTCTCGTCATGCCGTTCCTACCAGGACCTGGTTCACACTGTGGCCTACGGGGGAAACTTCCTGCTGAATGTGGCCCCCACGGCAGAGGGGGCGATCCCGCCGGTGTTCGAGGAGCGCTTGCGGGGTTTGGGCGACTGGCTGAAGGTCAATGGGGAGGCGGTGTATGCTTCCCGACCATGGAGGGCACAGAGTGATGAGAACTCCACCCAGACCGTGTGGTAAGAGTCCCGCTACCAGCACTACCAGCATGCCTAATGTACGCAGCTCTATGATGTGCAGGGTATTTGAGTAGAATTATTAAAAGTGCAAGTCTTGCATGTATTTGTGGCTTATGGGTCGAGTGATGGTTACTTTTGGATTGAAACGTTTAGGATTGCAGTGTTGAAAAAGTCTGTGTACCCAGAGGAGGACGCATGGTTTAGCTGTTCATTGTCTTTTTTAATGCTCTTGCCTTTATCTTGAGGTAGCTGACCCCTCACTGAAGCTTGTGAGCTAGAGTCTTTGTAGATAAACTTAGCGTGCGTTTGTGTTTTCCGTCTTTCACAGGTATACCTCGAAGGGCTCCCAAGTTTACGCTTTCTTCCTTGTCCGACCGTCAGAATCCTGGCTGAAGTTAGCCAAGCCAATAACGTCGCCCTCTACAAAGGTAAGCACAGCTGTGCTGGTGTGTCCCAGTCTGTAACCACCGTGTCTGCATGGCTCTCTCAACGTAGGCTGCCCTGCTAATCGATGTCGCATTCCGTTGGCAAGGGAAATACACTGACCTTTTCCAGATTGTTTTCATTGGGTACATTTGAGGTGCACAATACCTTTTATACTGATTATGTGGACTGAAAGAATACTGTATGCTTTAAAGATGCCATTTCAGAGCAGCCAGCCAGCAGCTCAGTAGTTGCGGTCTCGTCAGAGGCAGTTTGTGAAAATTAAAACGTTTTGTTTGGTGATACTCATTTGAGCATCCCGGAGCAATACAAAAAGACCCTCTGTGCATTTTTTGCTTTGTCTCTTTCCTCCAAAATCATCGTTGAGCTCATTGAATGGCAGACATCTAGCAACAGGAATACATTGAGCAGTCAATGTGAATCCTGTCAGTGATGTCACAACCTAGCTTGTGCCAAGATGGCTGTGCCCTTGTGCAAAAAAAAACAAACATTTTATTTTTAGTTTTCTGGCTCATGCCTGTCGATTTCAGATTTGAATGCAGGGCCATTCTTATCTAAGGTAAAAAGCAAATGAACCAAAGCCATTGGAACATTCTCGAGAGCTTCTGTTCTCTTTTAAACCTTGCTTTCATGACTGAGAACCACTGTTTCCCTGTTGTGCACAGGTGACGTTATTGGGGTACTCTGGACCGCTGAACTGGTCTGCCCTGCAGCCCAGTGGCCTGAAGGTGGAGCTGCCTCTCAAGCCTTTTGTGAACGGCCATGGGTGGACGCTGAGGCTCGATGGCGTCAAGTGAAGCTCTTGTGCTTTAAAAATGGAATTTTATATCAAGTTTAATCTACCAAGGTTTCCATGATAAGAAAAACATGAAACATCAATTCACTTAATCTGCTTCATGCAAGTTAATTCTATTTTTTTACTATTTTTGTATGTATTTTTATAACAAAGAAATAAAAATGTTTGAGTTACTGTGTTGCCTTGTTTGGTCTCATCGAGAAAAGTCCCAAATGCATTTAGTCTTACACTGCAACAAAGAAAACATTTGTAGAAACTCGTCTCTGAGGCAAACATAAAAAAATGGTTTTATTTTGCGCCAGAAGCTTAAAGTAGCTTAATTTTGTGGCTGTGTTTTCCTTATGGAGCTCAGTTGATGTTTTTCATTGAAAAAAATATGCAGATGTCGTTTATGTAGACGAGCAGAAATAAAGTGATTCCAGAACCTTCTGAATAACTGAAAAGCTCTTTCTCTGCACATTCTCTGCACCTGCACAACTTATTTTCATCTCACCTAAGACTGAGAGGCTCTGCAGATTTAAACAGTGTTATTTTTAAAATTGCCGATGGCTTGACTGTCAAAACACCAGATTAAAAATAGTAAATTGAAAAAAAAAAATACATTTACTGTCTGAAGTGCTGTTTCAGCCAGTTAGTGGCTGTCAAAAATCAGCATCCTTGAAAAAATTAATCTCAAAGATCTTCAGGATGAATGCACCACAACAGGAAAACAGCTTCATTGATGAATACACCTGTCTTTGGTGTGGACCTGTTCCATCTCTGCTTCTGTCCTATAGGAGCTGGTCCTCAGACTGCTGTGCATTACTCATGTCTCCTTAGCATTCAAAGCATTTAAACTGAGGGAAAGTGAAACAAGGACATGGAATGGGAGCTTGCTAATACTTAAGGTTCTGTCATGCAGCCTTTGTAACACAAAATGATTCCTGCAATTTCTTCAGCTGCCAAGATCCTTTATATGACAAAAATAATAAAAGGCTTGGCTATCAGTGATATTATCTTTTAGGCAATTAAATAATTTTTCTCTACCTTTCTCCAAAGACACAATAAAGAGACCCATGATGGTAACAGTGGGTACCCACCACCATGGACATGGTATCGCCTACTATGCAGTTATTTGCTGGTGTTACAGGTATTGGGCATTTTAAATTATTGTGGAGTAACGGGGAGATTGTTGGCTCATGAACATTCCCTCCATCTCAGCCAGTGAAGTATCTCACTTGGAAAGCAAGGCCCCTATCCTGGGGGTTTCTGTGTTGGCTTTCCAGTGTTCCTTAAAATCTCATTCACTCTTGGAACTGCAGGAATTCCAGTTGGGGCACTTGGGAAAAAATATGCTTTACAGTGACCAATCACCACCTTTCTCTGTCAATAAAACATAATGCTTGTAGATGAATGCACTGAGTACAAACTAGCCATGTTCAGGCCTGATTTATAGACATCTGATAGATCTAGCAAAATAATTTCCCTGAGCTATACTTTGTTATCAATTCCCCCTTGGGTAGTTTTAATTTACCGTAATAAAGTTAAAATAGTTTACGTGGGCCAAGTAAGGGCAGGTCGGATAAAGTTTATTCCCCAAAGAAGGACCCTTATGCATTTCTTACATTTTCTGTCTGGGTGCAAAACGTAGTTGAGCGAGGAAGGAATCAATCGACAGTCGACAGATAACTGATTATCTGTCCTGGCTTCCAAATGACCGCTTTTTGGTTGCTGAGAGCAAAAGCGATTGCTTTCTAAAATGCTGATGAATTGTGTGCAGTTTCACACCCTGACAAACTTCTACCTCGCTCCCTCAGAAGACCTCTGGCTGTCACTCAAACTGATGACAGGCGGCTTGTACATTATAAGGCCAGTAACCTGATGGTTTGAGTCCTGGGTGATACATTGCATTTGTGCCATTTTAAAGTGCTTTGCTGTTGTAAATATTCAGCCGCATGAATGTAACCAGCATTCCAGCCATCAGTCATTTTCAATAATAATAATAATAAAGGCGGCACGGTGGTGCAGTGGGTAGCACTGTCACCTAACAGCAAGAAGGTCATGGTTTCGAATCTGGCCTGGGTCTTTGTGTGGAGTGTGCATGTTCTCCTCGTGTCCGTGTGGGTTTCCTCCGGGTACTCCGGTTCCCTCTAACAGTCCAAAGACATGCAGGTAGGCTAATTGGAGACTCTAAATTGCCCATAGGTATGATTGTATGAGCGAATAGTGAGTGAATGGTGTGTGTGCCCTGCGATAGATTGGTGTCCTGTCCAGGGTGTATTCCTGCCTCTCGCCAATGCACGCTGGGATAGGCTCCAGCACCCCCCCCCCCCCCCCGCCCCCCGACCCTGCTCACGATAAACGGGTATAGATAATGGATGGATGGATGGATAACAAAAAAAACAAGGAAGCGGGCAAAAGAAACACAAAGGGACTCCAAACTTTTTTCTCGCTAAAAATAGCTTTATAATAATAATTAGAAAATGTTAACAACGTCAAGTGTTACATTCTGTGTTAGGTAAACCACGTCACAGTGTGCCATCTCTCTGGTTTTTGCGCTAGTAGACACTGACCTGTACACGTCCATGAACAAGAAAACAATGACTTAAACAGAATCAATGATTGAATTACACTTTGATTGTGTTGTGATCCTCATTCACTACTTTTTCTTTAGCTATTTCTTTTTCTCTGCTCTTTGACGTCACTATTGCTATTAGTTTGAGCAATTCAGCCTTGATTCAACCAGTAGACAAGAGAAGAATATTTTCAGAGTCGAAACATTGGCACATTAACAACTACCAAGTAAAAAATAAATAGAGAGGAATCAAACCAGCATAAGTAAAAGGGAAATCAACTGGATTGGTCAATCTGATGTTGAAATCGTTCTCAGGGAGTCAATCGCAGAGTCAGGAAATATGAGAGAGGAAAATGTGTTGCTGCGTTAACCAAACATTCATTAAAAAAATGTCTGTCCCCCTTTGGGATGGATCTGGAGGCTAATTCTTTTCTGACTAACAATTTTTCTCGATATGTAAGACCGAAGTTGATCCAGGGGCTCAGTGATGACATATGGCAGCCCTCTTGTGAGTCTTCCTCAGGTTAACCTGGAATAAAACTCCTCTGCCTGGAAGCAGCCATGCAGCTGTTTGAAGATGGAGCAGAGAGTTCGTGCTCTCCCTTTTCACAGCATCATCCCAACAATGGCAGGTGCTCTTCCAACCCTTGCCCTTTAGTAGCAGCAATATAAAAAGCAATCCTCCAACACACATGTTCTTTTTATACATTACAGACTCACCCTTGAATACAGAATAAGGTTATTAATACTGATAATTGAAATAACACTTTTCATAATGACTGATAGTATTGATAATAATCGTAATAACAGTACATATTCATATTAATAATACTAAATTCCATTTCAACAGAGATATTTACATGATAAAAGTGAGGAATTGTGTGTGTGTGTGTGTAGGGTAAATGTTATTACACAGTAATTACTTTGGAGTATGTGACCCATGTAATTTCCAGTGTTTAGGTATCTCTGCAGCCTGTAAATGAGGGAGGTCAAGATCACAGTGCAGTAATTATATATGATCAAATTATTCTCATCAGCACTAGGGCACAATTACTGCCCACTTAGAATACCATTTACAACAGGCATGGTTCTCCTAAGAGCCGTTAAATGAGGGTGTTGATTTTGGTGCACGGGTTCTAATGCAAGCTACACAGTCATAGCGTTGACCTTTATTTCAAACAAAAACAAAAACAAAAACATTGGAAGAAGAGACCTCAATAGGATTTTGAAAAAGTTACTACCAGAGGAGAAGCCAGATCTTTATAGTTTCATTCATTCTCCATTAGCTCCCTATCCATCTACGTCAGGGGAGGAACAAACTTCATGGAAATGTAGAAGTGTACAGTGAGGCCAGAGTTGGTATTTAGCCTAGAGTTCCACCAATTATTAAGCACTTATGTACTGGTTGTGCAAAGACCTGTCACACAAGAGCTGTCAAGGCTTATCAAGTGTTTCAAATGAACTTGGTCTCAGCTCATTTCTGATCAATTGGTCAGTCAGCAGCTATATTGTATGATGTATGACAAACTCATACGTTGACCAGGGGGTCTAGTTAAAGGCTAATAGTGCTTGTGTAAGTAAATACCGACACCCCCCAGGGTTAAAGATACACTGCAGTTCCCCCACACCCCCGAGGGATTCAGATTAAATATTGTAGATGCGAGAGAAAAGACATAAGACAATAAACGCAAGCATGGTACCTCATGCCTCAAGTGACCTGACTGTTTCAGTCTTCACATCCATGTGACCGTTTTTGTTTTTCACATGAAAAGCACTTGTGGGTCCTTTAGTTGAAACTCTTGTCTTACAGTGAGTTCATTCCGAAACAATATTGATCTGATGGTGACAAGTCCTTAATATTCAAGGAACAGTACTGGCAAAGTATTGTGCTTATACAACTGCAGCATCAGTTATTATTATACACTTTCACATAGGCTTAAGTATAGAATGCATTATATATATTATTTCTGGCATGAAATAGGAGATGTCGCACCTATGAAAGCTTGTATCGCTGTAGAATCTTTGCGAAAGAATCTCAGCAGTGTAGCACATTGATACTGAATTATACGTCAAGTTCACAGAGGTAAAGCGTTTTTTCAAAGTTTTACCATTCACTGTTATGTTATGGATCCTTGAACAGGCCCTTGGGGGACCCCACATATTCGTAAGTTGATTTGGCTGCTTGAGCATGCAGTACAAGGAGTCTTCTCGTCAGTCTTGAATCAAATTGCAAGCAGGAAGGGAGAACTGGTGTATTCAGAGGACTTTTATCATAATTTTTACTAGCTTGACAAACAAGTTATGTTTATAGCATTGGCCAAATAGGATAGAGCCATGTTACTGTATATATATTCACAACAGGGCAGGATGACAAAAACAATTGTGGCCACAAACTACAATTTATTGTAGCCATCGTACAAAAAGCATGCACAATAAATAGCTAGATCTGAGAGATGTCTGATACAAAAGCCAAGTTGACAAGGTATTTCTGTGTGTGTGTGTCTTTGTATACGTGGATTCATGTTTCAAGTCTCACAACAAGGCTTTTAATACAGTAAAATATTTTTTCTATTTAAAAATCTCTAAATATTGTTAATCTATGTACATATTTGTTCTGCCACAATATAAGTTATTATAGTCATATGAAATAAGCCGCACGCATTGCTGTCCTCAGGCACGTGTTGTCAGTTGTGTAGAAAACAAACAAAAATCCCGGTGCATACTACAGGTAGTAAGTCACAAGGGCGATGGCCTCCCTGCTCATTTTCCATCTCTTTTGGGGATGTGATGTATCACAACCATGAGACACAGAAAGAGTGAGCCAGAAAGAGGACAGGAAGCATAAAGCAGAGAGCACATTTGGCGACTGTGATCGGCACAGTTTAACCCTGTGAACCTGGACAACCGCACTACTGAAATATACCCATCCGCCCAAAAGAGAAAGCCGAGCTCCTCTCTTGCATGCCTGAATCATGATATGCCATCGAATAAGGACTGCTTCACTTGGCTAATGTTATATTACATATGTCTCTGTGATGTTTAATAATGTTTAATAATCTTTATACATATATAATCATATATTTTATACTAATCTAAAAAATGTAGATAACAATATAAAATATACATCTCCCATTAAAATACTCCATTTGAGCTTCAGTTTCAAATTTATAAAAGACATCCCAGTTTTTCATGCAAATAATTCTTTTTCTTTTCCAAAAAAATTGCTCTGGGACTACAGTAGTTGTTCTTTGCTATAATGTACTCTGTCCACAAGAGGGCAGGTGCTGACAAAGAGAACTGTGGCAATAAAAAAACCGCTTGAAATCACTGCATGGGATTTCAAAGATAGTGGTTAGATTTTTTGGCATATCCCAAAAGATATAACTATACCCCACAGTGATATGAGGAAAGCATTTCCAGGGATTTTTTCCCTTGTCAACGCAGTATTATATTTATAATTAGGTTTTCGTGGCGCATTTGAAAAAAAAGCCAATACACCAAAAGTATTTCCAAAGCAAAACATGCACCCATTCGCAAAATCACCAGCACAGCTACTTGTACCATTCTTCATGACTTTTATGGATGCAGAAATTTAAAACTGGTCTGAATAAAGACCAGAAAATTAGGGGTGCATTGTCAAGATCACAAATTTTCAGCTTTCGAACATTACCAAACAAGACAGCCGGCAAGGGGAAAAAGCAACAAACAAAAAGACACTCCTTTCCCCTTTACCTGTTCAATTGCTGAAGACCAGAGTAATGGAAAGCTTACTGTGACACAAATCGGTACAAATGGATACCGTTCTACATTTTCCTAAGATTGCTGTTTAAGCTACATCACTGCATGACTAACCCCAGAGCATTTCTCAGTGGTCACTAAATAGCCAGCACGAAGCTGAGATATCAGAAACAAGGCCTTTTTCTGACAGTCTTCCTTTGTTGGAGGTTTTTAGGAGATGCCACTTCCTGATTTCTTTTCTTTTCTTTGTAAACTACATAAAACAGCAAGAGTCCAAATTGCAGTGTGAAAAAGGCATTGGAGAAAACACAAAGTGAAAACAAAGCGAATGTTGTCTGTACTCTCAGGGATGTCCTCGTGGTGCACTGGTCAGGGGGAGCTGAGCTGAAATACTGCACTTGGTTGAGGCAGGCCTGAGCGTCAATGGCGAGTCTTATAGTCGTGGCGTGATTTGGCCACCGGAGGGCGCAATCATTTCACAGTGAGAGGGAAGTCACAGCAGGAGGTAAAACCAATAATCATTGTCACCAAAAGGAAACAAAATTTTAAAAAAATAAAGCCTTGCCACATTTTTAGTCTGACTTGCTAAGTTCTCTTTGTAAACGTGATCACGCACAAGAACAGTAATCTCTGTTCCTTCAAACGGTTGGCAAATTTAACTTCACTTTCTGTTCTCCCATAAGTCCACCATCTAATACACAGATAATGAGGTTCTGCTGGTGCAGCTCTGTTCTCTCTGAAGGTGACACTTATGTGGATTGAAAAAAAAATGCTACTTCCTGGTTTTAAATGCAGTGTGCAAATTTATCAAACAAACAAACAAAAAATGATCCTATATTGTTTTGTCCAGGATTGATCAGAAATGAAAATATGAGCCCTCTTGTCAGGTTCTCTTTAACCCTCTCAGCTGTACATGATTGAAAGTGGCAAAGGGGGAGTGTGCCTTTGTCACCCTATCCTGTTCTTTGTAGGTTGGGGTTGGGGGTTCGGGGGAGGGGCTGAGCCTGGTGCCCGGGTGTCGGGGCGGGGCGGGGCGGGGCGGCTCACAGCCGAGTCTGGGCCTCGGGGATGTAGATCTCGATGCTGTCGGCGCTCTCCGTGGCGGAGTTCTGTCGGAAGGAGGCGGCCCGCTTGGCCTGGAGCAGCCTCCTCCGCGCCTCCTGCCGCTGCCGGTCGCCCAGGTCCAGAGACTTCTCCCGCAGGGGCAGGGCCCGCCCACCACGGGTCACCACCAACACCCCACCTCCCCCGGCCCCGCCCCCTCCAGTACTCACACCTTCAACCCTGCCCACACTCAGACCTCCTGTTGACTTCTTTGGTAAAAGGGGAGGAGGCTTCTTTTCCTCCTGTTGGAAGTGGGGGGGGGGGGGGGGGGGGGGGGAGGAGGGGTGCCGTTGGGTAGATGTGTTTGGTGGAACAAAAGCAGACCAGATGCAAATCATGGAGGATAATAATAAGAAAGAAACAAAAAAAGGAAAGTCATTGACAAAATGATCATTTACAAATGAAGACAGAGAATCGATATTTGGAGGGTGACACAGGATATGAAAAAGAGAGAGAGGGGGAGGAGAACGCAGGAGGCAAACAGAAAAGAAGCATTAGTTCAGTTTTTGGTGCTGCACTAATTTCCAGTTATAGGAACATGTTGGTTGAAATCATCTGCACATCCATTTTGCATGCTGCCATTTTGGCTCTGAGTGTTCTGTTATTAGTCGCTGTTTCCACTGCTCTCTTTTCCAGCGATTGAGCTCTGTGCGGCTCTTCCTCATGCAGCCGCTGGGGCTGCGCTCGCCAGACTCCTCACCTTCTTGTCGGGCGGGAGCCTCCAGCCCAAGTCCTTGAGCCGCTGCAGGTCCTGGAACTTGACCCGCACGTCCTCCATAGCCAGCTGCAGCAGGTCCCAGAACCCGGCCAGGTCCTGAGAGCTGGGCTGGGGGTACGCCGTAGGGTCCTGGGGGACAGGCAGGGGGACGTGCTCTGTCAGTCCATCTAGCTGTAGACCTCCCCACTTCCAGTTGGTCATGAAATTCTAACACTTTCATTGTTTGTGTCATGGGCACCACACAGACGAGTGCCAGGTGTCTGCTGCACATTCATGTTCTCTTTCTTCATGAAGCCCTTAGGAATCTTTATTGACACTATATAAATTATGTCCCCATTGTCTACCTTATAAATCCTAAAACACAGCACAAAAGCAATCTAGGTCTAAGTACCACTTTTGCCACCACAGCAAACGTAGATCCAACCTGACACCAAAACCGTAAAGCTACACTGCTGGTAAATTTAAACTCAGGAAGGCATTCAAGTGCCCAAAAGTAATTTAGATTCTATGGCATGTTGCAATGACAGATATCCAGTGGGCACAGAGGATATAAGGAGAGAGAGAGGGCACTGAATCACAGACATTCAGGGTTCTATTGACACAGAGGATAGCGAGGATATTTGGTGAAGAATGAGAGGCTTTACAGGAGGAATTGAAACTCCATCCTTGTAGTTTGAAAACAGAAAGTTTTTTCTAGGACTTTTTTTGTGACTTGCTTCATACTGAAAATAAACAAAATATTTTTACGCGTAAATGCAACATCATCTTAAAGCTACATCATCTATAAACCGCATTGATAACAAGTGCAATGCAATGCAAAACGTGTTGTTAAAACCTACGGCCAAACTGCACAGTCATTGAGATCGAATTCCACCTAAGTTCTCAATTGGGCTGACTGTAATAAGCCTCTATTCCCTTGGCTCTCATTGCTGTGTTGTTTGGGTGGGCGGTATTCCGGATGCTCACCACACTCTGCTGGCAGAGCCGGAAGAACTGCTGGACCTTCTGGGACATGAGCAGCTGGGCGCTGCCCACGGCACTGCGGATCAGCTCCAGAACTGCGGGGGGAAGGCCACAGTTAGAGGTCAGAGGGTGAACGGGGGACAGAGAGCTTCGGCTCAGCTCGCTGGCCTGGCGTGGAGGTTACCGGGCAACGAGAAACATGCAACACCGCTACATCTGAAACACACTGCGCTCTTGTGAATGTCTTCCACATTGAATTATCCGATGTTCATGATTTCTCTCAAAAACCCTTATTCAAGGTTCCCTGGCTTTCATATAAAAGATTATCTATATTTTTTCACATTCTGTTCCACATGTAAAAATATGAGTATGTACAAGATAAGAAATGTTCCCAGCTTTGGAAACCCTGACTGAAGAGCAGCACACAACTTTGGATTCAACCCATGACCTCCTGCTGACTGAAGAGCAGCCCACAACTTGAGATTCAACCCCATCACCTCCTGGCCCCTCCCCCCCCCCTCCACCCCAGCACTTACTCTCCTCAGGCAGGTCGTTCTCCTCCGCCTCCCTCTCCATGGTCTGGCACCACCCCTCCATCCTCTCCACCTCCACCTGCAGCAGGCGGAGGAAGAACTCGCCGTCGCGGAGGCAGGGCGAGGCCCGTCCGGAGTCGGGCAGGCTGCGGGGCCCCTCGGACCAGCCCCGCTCCACGGCCAGGGGCAGGGGGGAGTGGGCGCGCAGGCGGGGGTCCACGGGGCAGGGCTCGGTGGCGTAGCCGCCCTGGTAGTCCTCGCGGTAGGCCCACTGGCCCTGCGTGTGCACCGTGCGGTACTCGGCGTACTGGCCCGCCGACTCCGGCTCCGAGGAGTGGCGCTGGAAGGAGCAGCCGAACTGCAGGGCCTTGTCCTGGGTGGACACGCCCGGGAAGCCCTCCAGCTCCAGGTCCGCCTGGACGCTCGCCGTCACGCTGTTCGAGCGCTTGAAGCGCGCCCGTCTGGTTTTGGGAGGGTCGTGACAGCACTGGTCAAACATCACCTCCAGGAAGTGTCACATTCAAAACATATTGATTTAGAAAAACAATAAAAACTGTTGTACGGCTCTCTATCTATGACATTAGATACTTTTGGGGTGCGTTAATCAGATATTCTCTTTTATAGGGTTTTCTTTCCCTTGGATACCAACATGGAATCGTCTTTCTTGGTCAAACAAAACCCTCTGTAACTTAGCTACTTTTTACTTTTACCAGCTTCCACTTGTTTAAAGATATTCATAAGTGTTAAATCAGAGGCAGGCACATAAGGTGTAATGGAATTTGGGCACTGAGAGATTATCTCGGGTGATTTTCGCACAGCGACGTGACGCATACAGCACATTGGCCCTGTCATCCTCAAATTGCAGCCTAATTATACCCTTTCGCCCACAGTCACACCGGGCCTGCCGTTCACCCGGCCCCCACCCTGAGCATCCCACCCCCTCTGTCACCTCCCGCAGAAAGCAGGAAGGCTGGTGATGTGACTGAGAGAAGAGGGGGGGGGGGGGCTGAGTCATAGTTTGATGCCCTCGACACCCAACTGAGAGTGAAAAAATACATTTATATAGTTCTATGCAAATATGTAGAGACACACACACACACCTGTTATCATACAGCTCTAAGTGGCCTGTCCTCTGCTGTGTCCCATGTTAGGAGTGGCTACATTCATATCAGGAGCCCCAGATTAGGCTACGTATTGTGGGGAAGGTGGAACATACCTCTTATCCTCTTCCACCTGGACCCCGATGGAGTGCACCTCCCGCAGCACTTTGCTTTCTGTGTCTGAGTCCGAAAGAGTCTCTGAGCTGTCCACCTGTCCGGGGCACACACAGACGGACAGACAGATGGACATGTCTCTAATTGCCATGATTGTCAGAACCAGGGTCAGGCTGGCTATCAAAAGTTCAGCTGCCCTGCACCCCACCCCTGCTCACCCCGGACCTCGGCCCCGCCTGCTACAGACATCACCCCCACTTACCCATACCCCGGCCCTGCCTACCCCAGCCTGCGGCGCTGCCTGCCCCTGACCCTGGCCCCGCCTACCCCAGCCTGCAGCCCAGTCTACTCCAGACCCTGGCCCCGCCTACCCCAGCCTGCAGCCCAGTCTACTCCAGACCCTGGCCCCGCCTACCCCAGCCCATGACCCCGCCTACCCCAGACCATGGCCCTGCCGACCCTGGACTCCAGCCCCGCTCACCTGGACCGCGATGGAGGGCCTCCACTTGCGCCCGCGGGCCTCTTGCTTGTGTTCTTCTGCTCCCCCAGAAGGCCCCTTGCTCAGTGACACGCTGTTTTGGGGGAGGGAGGAGGACTTCCCCAGGCTGCCTCCCACCCTGTCCCGGGACGCCCTGCCACCCCCCTCCAGCAGGTTTTCGGCAGAGCTGCTATGCTTGGCCCTCATTGGCCCCCCTTGGTATGAGGTCTCCCTGGACCCCCTTGGCCCGTCAAGGCTCTCGGCCGAGTTGCTGTGTTTGGTGCGCCCGGTGCCTGCCCCCTGGTAGTATTCGGCCCTGGAGGACCGCCCCCCACCCCCTTCCAGGCCATCCAAGGAGTTGCTGTGCTGTTTGGGACGTCCTGGAGCCGGCTGCCCCGTGCTCTGGAAATACGCATCCTGAGTGGACTCCGTGCTGCTCTGTGCTGTCACCGAAATCAGGGGCTTGGAAATCCGGGGTGGGAGGGGTGGGGGTGCCTTCCTGTGGGGAAACACTGAGAGACAAACAGACAGAACCTCAACCTCAATCTCTATCTGGGACATCTTGAATTTGAAAGAGCCTGTGTCCGAAACAGCTTGAATTTAAATTTGAATTTGAGAGACCAGCTACAGTTTTAAGAGGGAGCATCTGAGATAGTTGTTGCATTTGACCTCAAATGCACCCGAGTTCATCACAGAACCTAAATCCAATTCTACAGAAATAAGTAAGGAGAGAAAAACGAAGCAGCTCTTTGAGGGGAAGGGGATGAGGTAAGACATACGGCCCAGACAATGAAGACGGTGTGCATCGCGGCTCTCTCCAGCTGACGGGGGCCTCTGTCAGACTGAGTCACGCCGAGCGGCTCGGAGCCGCCGTCCACACCTCCCTGCTCCCGGCTTCTGTCTTCCTGCTCGCCGAGGAGGCAGAGGGAGCTGTCAGCACGGAGGCGTGCTCCTGCTTCCGCCGTTCCTCTCTGCTTCAGGTGGAGGGCTGCTTCCTTTACTCCGCTCAAGTAAAAGGCACGTCTATTTTACAATTCTGTGCCCAGCGGGGGGGGGGGGGGAGCTTGGACAGCGGGGGACCTGAGATGCTTCAGAACGACAGATCTGAGACTGAGCCTGACGTAGAGCATGGAAGAGAGAGAGAGAGAGAGAGAGACCATGCTGCGCCTTACCGGCTCCGCCCTTGGGCCCTCCCTGGGGGCCGGACAGGGAGAAGACAGACAGGCAGTCGTCATCCTGGGAGCAGCCGGCCTGGATGGCACGCACGTAGCTATGGCTGCGGGTCCGGAAGCAGCCAGGCAGGTCCAGCGCCTCCACGGCCTGGGACTCCATCTCCCCAAAGACCGTCTCGCACACCGCCTCGAACTGCCGATTCAGCGCGTCTCCCAGCTGCGAGAGATTAGCCCATGGACACACAGTTTGACCCCGTGACCCATGACCCCTGACCCCTGGCATGCTGGGGAGACCCATAACTATAATGAATAACTACGTTAATCACAAATCCCCAGGAGGGGTCAATGAAGACAATTGACTTGTGTGTGTTTGGCAAGACCGGTGCGTTGTACCTGTGAGCTGGTCAGAGAACGCGTGTAGCTCCGAGAACGCGTGTGTCCCTTGGCTGTGCTGCGGCTGTTGGAGTAGGCATCAGTGCACTGTTTACAGGAGTATCTGGAGGGGAGTGAAATACAACACTGATACTCTAGTAAAGCTACAAAATGCTTGGTCAGATGGCAGTGGCATTAGGAAGCCAAGAGTTTAAAGGAATTTCAAATGAGTCAAGATGTATGACCTGATCATGACATTCAAAGCTATCATGGTAATGAAGATGAGAATGATGGTGATGATGATGATTCCAACAATGATGATGATGAGTTCTATTTTGAGCTGAAACTACTACTCAACCACTGAAAGTAAATGTAGGTCGCGATGATGAAGGTGAAGATAAGAATGATGTTGATGATGACGACGATGATGATGCCAGGTATTTTAATTTGAGCACAAGTTTTACTGAGTAAATGTAGGTGGCGATGATGAAGGTGAAGATGAGGGTGATGATGATGATGACGAAGGGCGTCTCACTTGGAGCTGGAGGAGCGGTGGTCCATGCTGACGGAGCGGCGGAAGGCCTCTCTCTGGGCGATGATGGCGGTTTTGGGCGAGGCCTTGGGGCTGGCGTCCGATTCGGCGCTGTCGTCGTCCCCCATGGCTTTAATGTAGCTCCCGCTGCGCATCCTGCGGCAGGGGATCTCCCCTCCGCTGTCCGCGCCCCCGCCCGGATACCCCCCACCCCACTCATCAGAGGGGACCTGCCAAAAACACAGACAGAGGTCCACCTTCCAGATCGCCAAACCTCAACTCTCCATGGTTTTACAGACAGTACAGTATTTACTTCAGTAAGGCACAGAGGCGGTTTGCGAGTGTCACGTGCACTGTTACTGCCGCGGGTCAAATGCAACGCTGTCGACCGGCAGAACACACGCGGTGTGTGCATGGAGTGCGGTCGCGCCCACACGTGTGCGGCATCCCCCTTGGGTGAATGGGGGAGTGAGGGAAAAGCAAGCGGAAAAATCAGACGGGGGTCTTGACGGGGCCAAGCGAACTGCTCTGCGCCACCCTGTTCTGAGAAACAGGCGAGCGCCATTTTCTGGTGGCCGGCCGTCATTGCTCACAGCCCGGGGAGTGAGAAACAGGCGCAGCCGTGCACCTCGTTCACGGTCCTCCCCCGATGAGCCTCTTCTCCACATCAGAGAATTTGGAGGTAAAGAGGTAGTGCATGATGTCCTGTACATTTGCAATTTAGCTTGATCTGTAATGAAACCTGAACTGAAGTGGCACTCTAACGTAACTGTGGAAAGAAATACCAAGCGGGATATCACAAGGGCTAAATCGATCCTGCACAGTAAAACTGGATTTAGCATGAGCAGTTCTGTGAGTACACGTGCGGGTTTGGGAACAGGACACTTTCCTCCTTGCACACCCTAAACTTTAGCTGCGGAAATAACAGCAATTGTGCAGAATGTTTGTAGGTAGATTGTTGTGTGGAGAACAGCATCACCCCTCCCCCCTACCCAATCCTCCATCACCATGGTAACGCAGCTGCTCTGCCGCCGGGATACCACTCTCACCCAAGGTCCAAGGGATTCCATGCAGATGCAGCTGTAGTACTGGTCCATTAATCAGTGTTAGTATCACTGGAGTCTAGATACTGTACCGTCGTATTTACAATAAACAACTCATTTCCTCATTTTCTATGCAAGGTGATTAACATATTGTATATCCATTTATACATTTTTTTTACAGTTTTTTTCCCCACATATTATCCACATGCATTACATGTGATTAGGTTACACAGCTGGATATTTAATAAAGCAAGCAGGAGTTATTTATTTTACTGAAGGGAACAACGGCAGTACCTCATTGAGCATTTGAGCGGGCAATCTCCTTTAGCATTATGCTACACTGTTAGTGTTACAATCTGCTCACCTCTGATCTATGAACTAGTCCTGTGAAAACACTTACTGCTTTGTACATGTAAATTTTCTTTTCATCAGACATCTTTCTCATCTATTTGCAGATCTTCTCTCCTACGATTGAACTGACAATGAAAAATAGGCACTACTTCAAAGAGATGTTTCAGCTGAGTGTTTACGGTCCCCCTCTGTCCCACTTACCAATGTTTCACACACACACACACACGCACACACAGGCACACACAAATACACATGCATATTCACAGGCAAAGACCCACACAAAGACACTTTAGTTTGACAGTGTGTCAGGGCTGCTGCTACTCTTCTGTAAAATGAGCATGAGAGGGGATTAGGAAAGGTCCATCACCCCCCACTCTGAACAGGACAGGAGTAGACTGGTGTAAAGCTAGTTCAGATCACCAAGGTTACTATCTGATAGCGAGGGGTTAACATCCAGCCTATGTTTTCTGTGTCTTTCTCATATTTCTTTCGCCTATTTAGCCCATCTTTCTCCTTTTCTTCCTCCTTTAATCTGTTTCACTTCCTCTTTCTTTTCACTCTCCTCGACTCCTCTATAATTAACAGGCCTTGTAAATTACCATATGCTGGCAGCTGGGTGTGAGTAAACACCACAGTTTCATTGAGTGGGCAGAGGAAATTCTGACCCCAGCTGCTCAGACATTAAACAAAACAGCCGATTCCATCACTCCACCACAAACACACCACCTTCACCCCCTTCCCTGCACAGCCCCCAACCGATCCCCCACCGATCCACTGAGCCCAATCCCGGCTCCAAAAGCGTCCGCGCTGACGTCTCTTTTGATCCGACCCTGAACGACTGCAGCCCCCCTCGGCATTGTGGGAAACTTGCTGACTACAGTACCTCTGGGACCGGCGTTCAGTCGGAAAGTGTCACTGATGAATTGTATTACCCAAGGCCTTTAGGGTTAAGGGGGTAGGGCTTGCTTAAAAAAAAACAACAAAAAACAAGCAAGCAAAAAACATAATTAAAAAAAGCCAATAAGAATACGGCAAAATTCTCAGTATTAAATCTACTCTTAATGCTTATGCTTAATGAGTCCAATATGGTCCACTTGTTGTTTTATACTGAACATTTCAATGTTTGAGGAGTTATATGAGTTTACATTATTCTCAGTAAGTTTGGTGTCTGAAATATAAGTAAAACAACAACATATAAAAACTCACATACACTAAACTCTCTCTCTCTCGCACTCTCTCTCTCCAACTTGTGGTCACCTGCTGTTACCGTAGTAACACTGGCAGGGGACCAACCCAGCATCCCCGCGGAGGAAAGAGAACAAGTCGGGGGGAAGCACAGCTCGTCTTTCACAGGTTCCCCTGCGGTAAAAGGCCCTCATTTAACTGGTTGTCATGGGAGATAAACTACACTGGCCTCCTCCCGCGAAGCAGGCGGTGGGCTGAATGAAATAGTAACGGGCTCCGTGAGACGATGCTCACGCACGAGGAGCGCCGCGATTCCAGCGCCGTCTGTGTGCCACAGGACGGCTACGTCCCAATTAGCCCCCCCGTTCATTCATCACCATCTGAGGTGGGCCGCAGAGCCGTGTGCAATCCCTCCCCATTTACAAGAGCAAGACTGTCACCGTCTCCCTTTATGGGAACCAGGGTTCTTCTTCCATCGCAGAGAGGCCGCGGCCCAAGTAACAGATGGCCACGGCATCTTCATCCAAACCATTAACCGCTATCTACTAACTTAACCTAGACAGTTCCGTTAATTGACAAGATTGAATATGAGAATGCTTGACGATGATGAATGTAGTCATTGTCTGTTTGCGTGTATTTGCGATAGTTCAGCTCCTGGGGTTGTACATTTGATTGTCTGGTGGCCAACTCACTTTGCGCCCCAAACAAGGTATTCACTTAGACTGCTTCAGTAAATATCCGGCTACATGAGTTGCACGTCTGGAAGATGCGAATAATAATCATGTAAAAAGATTAAAAAGATCACCATCACAGTGTTTCCCTTAGGCTGAAAGCTGGATTTACACAGCAAACAACCTTACCCACGGTGACTTTCATTGATTTAATTTAATGTCTTTCATGCTCCGTCACGCTTTTATACGGATTGATTTTTTTTTACCACAGCACCTGGAGAAAATGCTTCAATCAGGTGTCTCACACATGACCCTGAGACTCGGTGTTCCAGGTGCTGAACACAGTTTCTTGCGATATTCAAGGTGATCTGTGATTTAGAGAGATCTATAAAGCCCGCTCTGGTATCTACTATCAGGGCTCCAGATCTCTGGTACTGTACAGTGGGCCCTGGACTATGAATAAAATGTTCTGGGGTGATGATTAAAGGGTTAAAGGCTCAGTGAGCTTGAACGCAATGGTTCTGGCAGGGCTGGCCTCTCAGTGAGAGGCTCATAATAGCCACATAATCGACATCTTTTCCTCTGCCCAATGAATTAGCCTCCACACAGCAAAACGTTCCGCGTAAAATCAACTCTGCTACAGCGCTTTTACTTCTGGCAGTGCGCGCATGGTTCCCGCTGGACTCAAACAAACCGCGGGAGCTGGGTTAGCGCTGAGCGTTTCGCTGCGCGCGCTGCCCTAGCGACAGGCGTACGGAGCCGGTACAGAAGGAAAACGAGTTTGTCGCAGTGGGAGCTGTGTGGTTTGGTGCAGTCGCCCCCTGAAACATTTATGCGTAGAGGTTATCCTCAAGGGAGCTTGATCTAAAAGTCAATGAGGCGCAGCCTGCGCTCGCTCAAACCCATGATCTGCCTGCCACCGCGCCTCCACAACCGCCGCCCAGGCCGCGTGAGGAGGCCTCACCTGGAGGTAGTGGTAGCTGCGCTCCTTCAGCTTCGACTCCAGGGGCACCAGCGCCTTGTCGTAGCCGGCCCTGTGCGGGGGGTACACCTCTCGGGCCTGGCTGACGGTCATGGTGGACCAGGTGCTCCTCTTGAGGGAGTGTCCGGCGTTGGCGGTGCAGGCCAGGCATTCCCCCGGGGCTCCCTTGGCCTTCAGGGCCTTGAGGGTGAGGTCCTGGATGGCCCCGTCCAGGGACTCGTGGGCCTGGATCATCCCGCGGCCCCCCCGGGCGGCCAGCCCGGCCGCCGTCACCAGGAAGCTGCTGTCGCTGTCCAGGTTGTCGTCGGAGCTCCACCAGCCGGCCGTGCGGCTGCGGTGGCGCGGCTCGTGGCGGGCCTCGCGCCGGTAGTCGCCGCTCTTGCTGCGCTCGCGGCTCTTGCTCCGGCGGGCCGAGCGGGACACGTGCTGGGTGCCGTAGTGCGGGGACGGCTCCTCCCCCCCGCCGCCCCGGTGGCCCCCGCCGCCCCGCTCCCGGTACTCGGAGCGCGTCCCGTTGTACTCGCGCTTGGACGGCGCCTCCAGCGAGTGCGACTTGGCGAAGAGCCGCTGGACCGAGTGCACCAGGTGGCGGATGCGGCTGGGGCTCTCGCTGCGCTGCTCCCCGCTGGCCGTGCGCTGGTACTGCAGCGTGTGGAAGCCGTCCGGGTGGAAGGGGAGCTGCTTCTCGAACTGGTCCAGTAGGTTCGGCGGGATGCGGTGCGCCTTGCCCCCTGGCGGGTGCCCCCCCTGCCCGGACGAGAGGCACTCCTCACAGGAGTCGTAGGCCTGCTGGCTGGGGTGCGCCCGGGGAAAGGTGCCCCCTCCGGAGGGCGGCAGGGCCAGGGGCTCGGGGGGTGCCCCCGGGGGGTAGTAGGGGTGCTCTCCGTGCCCCTGGTAGTGCTCGGCGGCGCCGCGGTGGTCCGGCGGGCGGGGCATGTAGTCCCGCGGGACCTCGCAGTCCTCGGGCATGCAGTGGCATGGCGCTGAGGAATGCTGGGAGAGGCTGCGGCTCACATGGTATCCCTTCATGGCCGGGGCATGGTGGGCCGCCCGGGCCGAGAGGGGGCGCTGTGGGCGCGACAGGGCTCCGCCGTAGTCACCTGCAGGGGGTGGGGGGTGGGGGAGGGCAAGAGGAAACAGGTGAAACACTCAGTGAATGTGGAATGCTCTCCTCATGCCATCGCCCTATAAAATTCCAATTACATTACATTACAGAACAGCTGTCTGTGTGCTTCAGGTGTCTACATGTTCACGGGTCATCGTTTTTAATGCAGGTAAGACCCACTTTGTCTCGACAATAAAATTAGGAGTAATAGCAAGCTAAATGAGTGTGTGTGTGTGCGTGCACTTGTGTGTGTGTAATGGTTGGGGGCATTTCTCATCTGTTTCTTTGACTATTTCTCCTAGCCTACGATTAGGATGTGCACGTGATTCGACTGCTCTCAGTTCCACAAAGATGAACCTCCATGCTGCTGTTTTTGCATTAAAAATGAATGCCTATTTTTAGTGCTGCTTGCAAGCTCTCAGGACTTCAAAACAGCCGTGAAATGTGACGTGTAAAGTTGACAGCCCAGATGGAACCAGCGCTGACATATATTCTAAATAAAGAACAGGTGATATCACACTCGACGTGTCATCACCGCTGCATCTGAGACTTTGTCAGCTCTTCTGCTCACAGCAGAAGAGACTGAATTCCACAGTGACGCCACATTGCATTCATTTAGGAGACGCTCTTATCCCAAGTGACTTAACCAGAGAGAATGCAGAAGAAAAGTTCTTTCCCATGATTGATATTAGCATTGGTGCCAAACATGTCTAACAGCATTGTTAGTCCAGCAAATAAAGATAAACTACAACCTTAATAAACTAGTGCAAATTACCTATGCTAACCAGAATCAAAATATAAAGAGATTTAAATGCATCCACAACAAGGCCAAATGAGGGAAATGTTAAGTGATAAGAAATCACGAAACCATAAAAATGACCTGATAATCTGAATTAGTGCCAAAGTTGGGAGTGATAAAGGAGTGGGGATGGGAAGAAAGGTGTAGTCTGAAGAGCTGGGTCTTCTGCTGCCCTGGCCACTCTGGTTCATTCCACCACTGAGGGGCCAGTACAGAGAGGCATCGTGAGTGGGAGAAGCGACCGGGTGGGGAGGTGGGGGCGGGGGCATAGTGGAGCTGTTCCCTTCGCTGCGCCGTAGGCTAGCGCCAAGGTTTCAAACTTGAAGCAAGTTGGAAAATGAAGCCAGTGAAGTGAGATGGGGAAGGTTATGACACGATCACACTTCAGAAGACCAGTCGTGCCGAGGCATGAAAGTGTTCTCTCCGGAGCATGATGTCATGCAGAACCTCTGTGAACTTTCTCAGAGAACAGGAGCAAACTTTCTAAACATTCACTGGCAATATTGTTCAAATTCAAACAGAGGAAGGGATCAATGACTCAGTCGGGGGGCCTGCTAATCGACTAAATTCAAAAACTTAAATTTAAACATAATCGTGGAGTTCATCACTGCAATTTATCATTCATGATGCATTATTTATTTTAGACAGAACACAGATGCAGAATGAATGAACTAAAAGGTGTTTCATTTTATTGTTTACAAATATACTTTTCCAGACTAAAATGTGACAGACAGAGGGTGCTAACCAAATATAAACAATCTTGTCACTTCAAATCACAGGGCTGAACGCCCTCTTGAAACTCAGCTCTCACATCAAGTCCAGTGGTTGGATCAAGCATGTACTATTACTTAGATGCCAGATGTACAGTGCTGATATACTGCCAAAGCAAAATTTCTCAAATGTTTAACTCGTATAGAAGAAGGGTTAACACATCCTATAAATAGCCTTTCAAAGGAGCAATATACAGTAGTTACTTCATAAGCAGCACATAACCCACATACAAGCACTTCATAGAGAGCTATACAGTTTTTATGAAGGACCATCCATAGAAAGGGCAACTGAAAACAGGACTATTATCGCTATAGATTCTTCTGGGAAACCAGCCCAAGTTGGCCATTTGATCCAGACAATTTAATTTTTTTGTTGTTCCTTAAAAGATGCACAAACAATTGCACAACAGCACCACAGGGAGAGTGAATCCCACAAGGCAGCCGGCCTAAAGTGGGTGATTAATGAAGTTAGTGTGAGAGAGAAGAAAGGAGACACCTGTGAAGAGAGAGGACTACTCCGCTCTCATTGTTCCTCAGTTTGATATCATCTCCTCCTCTAAAAATGGCCCCTTTGCAGACTCTGAATAGGCGGTGAATATTTCAGCATCCAGCTCTGTTTCCAGGAGTGCCTCAGCACAGACAAACGACGACCTTGTCTTATTTTTATTGATTTGTGAAAAGCTGAACAAGACAGAAACATAAAAACAAGCAGACAACATCCATGACTCTGACCTGCTGCATATGGCCCTCTGTACCAATCATTGCCAATCATCCTCACTGTTTTTATTAGCAATCGTGAGCACTCTCTGCCCACCAACAATCAAGGTGTAGGAGGTTTGGAGACATAAGAATGGGTGAGAAATAAAGAGAAAAGAAAACAGTTGCACTTGACCCAAGCATTTGTGCTGTCTCTACTTCTCTGTCTGACCCTCCCTCCTTGCCTCCTTCTCTTTATCCTTCCCTTAGCTCTCCACTCCTCTTTCCTTCCTTCCTGTTTCTCTCTCTCTCTGTCTAAACAGACATGTATTTGGATGGGATAGGATTGAGTTACAGGACTTGTCAGTCCATCTGTCTATCACTCCCTCTCTCCTCCCTCCATCTAGGTTTCTCCTTCAGATTTCTGCTCTCTTCGTCTTTCTGTCTCAGTCTTTACCTATCCTATCTCTGCCTACTCCTTTCTGTCTTTCCTTCTCCGATCTCTCCTCCATCGCTCCCCCTTTCTCTCCCTCTCTGTCGGGTGAGGCGCATCATCAATTCCCCGCACGCCTCTGTGTGATCTCTGAGCCGGCACAAACAGACCCTGCGCTTGACCTACTTCTTTCATGTGGGGTTTCAGAGCCCGCCCGCCCGCTCTTCTCCATAGACGGGGCGCACGCTGTCACAGGCCACCCCCTCCCCCCCTCCGCTACACCTCCACTCACACCTGAGTACGTGTGCCATATGGAGCTCTCTCCAAGCATGAGCGCTCTCTCATCAATCTGGGCTGAGAGCGCCCGGCTCTCTGTGGCTAAGTAGCACAGATCAGCCGCTGTCAGCCACAGACAGTGTGCTGCTAAATCCGAGGCAGCGGTTCCCTCATATCCCAATTGTCTGAATAGTGCTCGGCCCTTCGTGAAGCAATGGTGATAGATGAGCTCTGCACTACTCTGTTGGCTCCTGTTTGGACACCAATACAGGGTGGATGCTGCTGTGAAAGTACATTCAGATGTGGTCACAGTTATGTTTGTTCAGAAACTTTGGTGATTACTTTTTAAGTTTACCGAAGGATTTGAAAACTGCCTGCTTTTCACAAATTTACACACTGATTGACAGGTATCTGGCATGCTCTGGCAAAGAGATAGACAATGACGACAACTTGCTTAATAGAGAAATGTAGGCCGTTTTCATAATAAGCACACAGAACACCAGCCACACTGCTATGGTAGCAGCACTGGCAACCTTTTAGGTTACCCGCATAATTAAGCTCATTCTCCTACAGACAATGAAAGAGACAATAGCAGACATCATTATTTAAAATGCAACGGGGCAAGATAAGGCAATGTGGTTTTTGCCAATAGCGACATTGACAAAACTAAACGAATGACAGGAAAGCTGAAAATGAATTGATATTCACTGCTTTTTTTAACACAATAATGTTATCTCACTTTCACATGACCTTGTGCATTCTCTGTCTGGCAATTGTACCACCAGTACCCTGTAAAACTGAAATATAAGGACATAATTAACCTCCTAGACACGACGGCGCATTTCCAATGCAGTGCAACAATGGAGGACAGCGGTTTCTGTAACGTACGCTCCACCTTGTCAGTGGGGAGTCAGAGGGAGAAAGAAAGACCAACAGAGTAATGACAGGTTATGGTTTTTTTGTTTCTCTTTTCTTTCACACAGACACGGCTGGAATGCCGGCAGGAAGACTCACTCGCTGCCTTCCTCCTGTAATGAGAGCCGCCGTCCGCTCTCCCGCGCGGTCCGAAAACACTCCCACAAAGAGGAGTCTGAGAACAAAGAGGAAGAAAGGAATCGTGGGTATGAATCGGGCCTGTTGAGCCAACTGGCATCAGATGTGGCCGCTTTGTCCGGCAGCGATAAACACCCTTCAAGGTTTCGCCGTTATCTCTTCGCCTCTGAAAACGTACGCCGGCTGCGGCGGTGCTCGGGCACGACTGCGACTGCCAAGAGAGACAGCATTATTTATTTTCATTTATATTGCAGCATGCCTCGGTTTGCTGTATTTGCCAAAACTGTCAGACCGTGACATGGCACGAAGGGCTGGCCATTCTGATTCATACCTCCATTTTGGATCTAAAATACCAGAAGGGAAAGTTAGAGAAAGTAGACGGCAAGTTCAGTTTCCTCCAGACCTGGATCAAATACGTATTTGTTTTGGATTCAAATACTTTTCTGTGCTCTGTTGATCTTGCCTGGTGTACTTGAGCCTGCCAATATGACCAGAAAGTGGGCTTTGCACTTTTTGAGAGTTTTTCATTGATTCCAATACACCAGACGAGATCAGTAAAGAGTAGAAAAGTATTTGAATTTAAAGTTCAGTTGCCTCACAATGGGATCCATAGAGAACACTAGTTTTTGCCTTTTCCTGTGAGCTGGTCATACCACACAAGTACAGACAATACTCTTAAAAAGAAAGCACATAAGCATTATGCCCAAGTAACACACAAGAATTTGTGTGGTTTTCTTTGAAAAATGCACATTACATGCAATGTATGGTCCATTAGAAATGACGAACATACATAAGCTCCTCAAACAGCAGGACATGACTGAAAAAGGGACATACTTGGGAGAAATAAGCCATGCAGACAGCCACATGCTTCCCAGCTGTTTGACTATGTCACTTCCTTCATTTTGCCTCTGACAACCAGAAGGGTCTCCAAACCTATTTGAGAGTCTGGGACCCAATTCCATCAATTCCACCAATTCCAACCCAACTCCATATGTAGTACTTGACATTTGTAGATGTGCCTGATTAGACCTGGGCATACCTCTCATGAAGATCGGAAGATGGCCTGGCCACAGAGGAAATAATGATGACAGTAATAATAACAGATGAGTCATAGGCAGGATCTGAGGTTTTACCTCTCCAGTAGCGTCTAAAGCAGGGTTGGAAATGCATTTACAAGCAGGAGCCTACGGACGCTCTTCATTGTGGTGACAGGTTGAGTCAAAGTAAACAGGAAGCTGCCTCACTCTAAAATGCTCAGCTGTAACCTGCCATACAAAGTGCTAGATTGCTAGACGTCTAAGTGCTGGACAGACAAGTGCTGTGACAGAGAACAAGTGCTTTCTGTCATAGCAGCAGCAGAACTGTAATTGTGCTTGTCACGTGTCTTGTTCGCACCGCAATGGTGGGTTAATTAACGTCGAGAGTCATCCATGCAATTGGACTCGGAATGAAAAATAACTAAAGAAAAAATCGGAATAAGGAAAATCACGTTACAATATATATATATATATATATATATATATATATATATATCCAAACAGAACAATTGTGTTTTTCTGTCACAAAGCTATTTGTGGTTTAAAGATTTTGTCTGTTCCAAAGTTGAAGCCTCATTCCCCCTTTCCCTCTATGTCCTTTAGCTCTGAGAGAGAGAGACAGAGAGAGAGAGACAGAGGGAGTGTGTGAGAGAGAGAAAGAGAGAGAGAGAGAGTGTGTGTGCATGTGTGTGTGTGTGTGTGAGAGAGAGAGAGAGAGAGAGAGAGAGAGGAGATTTATCATCCCAATCCCTGACAGGAAATCAAAGAGAGATGGTACAGGCCCCCATGGTGAGAGCACTGGCCCAGCAATCAGCACAAACGAAGTGCCTTTCGCTTCCATTTATAAACGCACACTCTCCCAACACTCCTCTCTGAACACGCAAGTTAAAGGTTTCCTTATCCATAATTTGTGTATGTTAAGCAGAAAGGGAAGGGAATTCTAACAAGGAACAATAAAATTAAAAGGAGTGAGAAAGGGGAATGAGAGTGACGGATGGTGGAGAAATGAGAGAGAAAGGGAGGGGGGAGGAAGATGAAGCTTTGAAGATGGTCAATAACTTGCGATATTCATTGTGCGAGCTGCTCAGTATCTTCATACCATGCTCATTTGATCTGTAATTGATCTGGAATTGGTCATCTGTGGCTGGCTCACTAATAATCCGAACCGAGGGAGTCACCACTCAATCGCCCCGCTTCTTCTATACGGGCTGAATCCAGACAGCCCTCATTAAAATGCTCTGAACCGAAAAACCGGTCATGCAAAAGGCTATGTGAATCCGCAGACCTGACATTTCTCCCTAAAACAGAACTAGCAATCCATATTTTAACCACATTGAGTTTTATCGTACAGAATGGATATCTCTGCCCTTGCACGTACAACTAATCACCGGCTGTAGGACACTACTGGCACGGTTCTGCAAGAATAATATGTTCAGTTACAGGGTTCCAATGATCCGTCTCACCTCTACGACACATATCACTCTTACTCTATAAGTCCATTGCAGCTCTCATTGGTTCAGGGTTCCCTGAGCGGTCACTATTATATTTGGAAAAGTTCCCTGTTTGCTTCCATCTATGTTACCCTGCTGCAATAACTCGTCAGATCCTGACAACTCTGGAATTGGGACAAGTGAGCTTGATGTGATAGACTATCAAACAAACCAGCAGCCACCTGAAGGAGTCCTGCAGCATTTACCTGGTTACCATCACTAGCTGCATGACTCCTCTGGTCATCACATGAGGGAAACCCACACTGTACTCAATTAAAGAAATGCCATTTTAATTAATGGAAGCTTTTCAATCAAACAAAAACTGAATTAATGTGCTGCCACATTGTAATGATTTGATTCCCCTTTTGATGGGTTAGTGTTTTGGAATTAATTCAGAGGTCAGCAATATCCACCTAAGTGATCGTCAGCAGTATCATTTACAATTACAGAGAACTCTATACATGTGACATGTGACCTGGTCTGTTTTATGCAGAGAGGGATGTAATTAGCACTTTTGGACGAAAATTCAAGCTGTGCTCTTTTTGAAAATGGCCTTTCACTGTGGTAGAAATTGTACAAGCACACAATTCGCAAAAAAAAAGAAAAAAAAATTGGACAATGGATCAAACATCCATACCACTGAAAGATTTATTGACATCGTTTGAAGGCAGTCCATCAGATGTCACGCTGGAAATTGAATTGTGCTCACGTCGACAGTTTGTCTCATGATGTCTGCCTCCTGGCCAATCTTTAATTATAAAATGAGGAAACAAGATGGTCTCGTGGTCGTTCGCACGTGCACTTCTGCTGTCTTTTTCCCATTCCTCTCTGCCAGAGATGGAGAAGGGAAGGAACGGAGGGATGGTTCTGATTGGCTGAGCGTGCGCTTCTGCTGTCTTTTTCCCATTCCTCTCTGCCAGAGATGGAGAAGGGAAGGAACGGAGGGATGGTTCTGATTGGCTGAGCGTGCGCTTCTGCTGTCTTTTTCCCATTCCTCTCTGCCAGAGATGGAGAAGGGAAGGAACGGAGGGATGGTTCTGATTGGCTGAGCGTGCGCTTCTGCTGTCTTTTTCCCATTCCTCTCTGCCAGAGATGGAGAAGGAGAGGAACGGAGGGATGGTTCTGATTGGCTGAGCGTGCGCTTCTGCTGTCTTTTTCCCATTCCTCTCTGCCAAAGATGGAGAAGAGAAGGAACAGAGGGATGGTTCTGATTGGCTGAGCGTGCGCTTCTGCTGTCTTTTTCCCATTCCTCTCTGCCAGAGATGGAGAAGGAGAGGAACGGAGGGATGGTTCTGATTGGCTGAGCGTGCGCTTCTGCTGTCTTTTTCCCATTCCTCTCTGCCAAAGATGGAGAAGAGAAGGAACAGAGGGATGGTTCTGATTGGCTGAGCGTGCGCTTCTGCTGTCTTTTTCCCATTCCTCTCTGCCAGAGATGGAGAAGGAGAGGAACGGAGGGATGGCTGTGAGTGTGATGAGCGTGCGCCCTGCGTCCGCGCTCGAGAGACACGCATTTCCCGCAAAGCCGCCTCATCTCGCTCTCCCTTTGATCGGCCGCCTCTCTACCTGCACCCAGAAGCAGCCCTGCATATTCATGGGGTGACGCAGGGTATTAAATAAGTGTATCCGGAATAAGTGCACCCACTTCCAGAACAGACAGGTGCTCATTTGCCAACTACTCACATGGCGAGCGCTGGCGTGGCCTCCACATTGTTCTGCCAAGATACGAAAGGCGGGGGGTCGGTCGAGTGCGGTCAAACACTTGTGCTTTCAACAGATTATAGTAACTCTGACGGAAGTATGCTAAAAGGACGAACAAGCAAACAAACTAAAGAAAAAAACTGACCAGATGCAGGCAATCGCAATGCAAACCAGAGCTAAATTAAGCAGGAGACCATGATACAGACACATGAACTTGCCCTGTGTCACTAGGCTACCACACAAAGGTCTGCACCTCATACAGTGCATTTATGCATATTTCACACAGGGGCTGGGTGGTCAGTAAGTGTGCATTTCAGCTGATCAAAGGGAAGGACCGTAAGAAATCACAGTGTGTGTGGCTATTTGACCATGAAATAAGGAATGCAAAGAACCAGCATGCCCTGGGCAATCCAAGAGGAGTAAAATAGCATAAATGGAGTTGGTTGTGTATTTGCGTGCCTGTGTATGCGAGTACATCTGCACAGCCTTTGTGTGCACTCATGTGCATGTGTTTTAGCATGAGTGAGTATGCATGTGTGTGTGTATGTGTATGAATGTGTGTTTAAATGTCTGTATATTTGAACCTGTTTGATATATTTTGTCTCTGTGTGGAACTACGTAGGACTGGGCAGGAGATGTTTGGGAAACCTCACCAGGGAACAGAAGCTCTTTGGGAAACTAAAGATTTGTAGGCTGTATCCCAGTCACACACTTATCACATCGCCTACTTTGCTTATTATAACAAATTTGTTTATTTTCACTGACTTGTCTGTTTATTCTGCACAAAAATATAATTAATTTATCATTAGGTTTCAGATAAGGAAGGCCATTAACTGTCAGTTAAAGCATGGAATTATTACACAAGGGCTATTCGCCACACAAGTGAGTTGAAATCAACAGAGAGAGAAATTGTTGTTCTGGCGTGACCAAAGTTATTTTATGATCATGGTTAAAATTGCAGTTATGGTCCAATCAATGTTTCTGGTGTTCTACTTGAAAGAGCCTCCCTCCAGTCCTCCACGAAGAGTTCTATTTATTAAAATCATCTATGAAATATAGAATTTTCCTTTGAAGGAAATTTTGGGTTGTGAATTCAGCAGGAGTAGCAAATATAGGGTGCCAAATTTCATACCGGTAGCCTGTAGAGAGAGAGTCACACACCATGCTTAAGACTACCATAATTAGATCTGAATGCTGTAAATTGTGTGAAAGGTGATTTATAGGATAGTTTTTCATGAAAAGGAGAGTTGTATAGTAATATGTACTGCAGATATAGCCATTCTGATTGCCTGTGATTTAGATAAAATATTCAGTGCCAAAATAGCTTGACATTCAGTTGCATTTCATTATACAACACTGCTATAAAATAGCATTCGGTCCCCATTTTACAAGCAATTGAAAAATGATTGTTACCTCATCATTACTGAATATAGGTATTTCTGTTGCCATTGCTATTTTTTATCAGCTAAATCCAAGATAATGCTGCACTCAGTCCTTACCTATCAAGCTTTCAACACAGACATCATACAACAGTGGACTAGGGCTAGTAGAGGCTGCATAGATGAAGCATTTTTCATTCTAGATTGCCAAGCTCACAGCCACAGCTTCATGAGAATTATGTTTCCACCCAACATCATACTCACAAACTGCTGTGGAACGTATGTGATCAAAGCCAAATCTACAGCACCCTACCACCCTTGAGTAAAAGCCAGGTATTCTGAGGCCAGAATTGTGCTGCAATTGTGCACATTCGCTGATGGGTCGCCGGAGGCCAAATCCCATTGTTACAGTACACAGAGCTGTTAAACAGACATGAACCTCCGGAGGTAGAAAATGAATCAAGGCCTCAGCTGGAGTTTCCTGTCACTTCTGAGAGTATTTTTAAATTCATCTAATAATAACAACACGTGACCCTTTCCTGACCCCCTCTTCCAAAAACAACAACAACAAAAACAAAAAAAAAGCAACTGCCAGTTGCCTGCTGAAAGAAAGAGAAGGCAGAACCGAGCTCCCGCACGGACCCCAGTAATGGATCTCGGAGGGCGATCGCTCTGCGGGGACGCGAAGGTAAACCTGCTCTGATTGGCTCCCTGTGGATCGCGGCCCGCTGCATTGTGTTTGCTGACGAGTCACAGAGCCACAGTGGGAGATGGGTGGGAAAACTCCTTGGGCTGCAGTTTGACCTGACGAAGGGTCTCATTTGCGCTCACAGCTCTCTGCACCATCTAGCCAGAATAGCAAGGACAGCGATACTTGGCAACTAATTAGCATGCCTTCCAGCACTCAAACCGAGGTAAAATGGACTGATAGTCCTCTCTGAGTTTATTCTGGGTCTTAAGAAAATAAACACTTTGCATGGAAGTGAAGCAGCTTTCTTCCTTATAATCCAGGATGCATTTTTAAAAATGTGTTTAAAAAAAGAAAAGAAATTGAGCTGGAACTGAACCTTGGTTTAATAGCAATTACACACTGATGTAATGGCTATTAAAGGTAGGCGTGGTCCTATTTACAGTAATGGCAATACTTATAAGAATGTAATAAGAGAAATAAGAATGTATTCTTTAGTTAGTAAGTAAACTAATTATATAATTAAGAATACTAACCTAACCACCGTTTGTGCAGAAGATATCATTCTATTCATTCTCAAGATTTTTCAGATGGGTTCTGCATAAGTTTGAGTCCCACCTCCTTTCCTAATCACATGGGTGAAGCTTCTTTGACATGAAACCAAAAGTGGCACCTCTCTCAAAAGTGGCGGCTTTTTTTGTGGCACCAATACAAATGAGGGGAGCTCAGTTACTGGACCATACACTATGCTTTTCCATGCTCTGAGACACTGGCCCTACCTTGAGGGTACACTGGTGATGTCCCTACTGGGAGTTCAACTCCACTGGAGAAGACTGAAAACAACCTCATCTATCATTTTGGCTGTCACCCCGCAAAATGGAAGGGCATGACATGAAGCAGAAACTCGCAGAAGAGAGAGAACATTGCTGCAGAAACTGAGAGCAAGACAGCATGGTCACAGGTAGCAGGAAGCAGAAAGCCCTAATTGAGTCCGACTTGGTCCATGAGGGTTTTTACAGGCAGCTGGCAGCACCTGATCTGATCTGACATATCTCACAACCATGTGGTGACATAAGGGGCAATTCAACTGTGCTACATGGCAGAACCAGGCAGAACATGCAATTTTAAAAGCTTTATTTTTATTTGGAAATAAACCATATGAATCAGAACTGCGTTACTTCAGGCACGTAGTTAAACAAATGATAGCCAAGATTCATTTCTGGAACTGGGAGTTCACTGCCAAGCACAGCCAGGTGAAAGTGACAGTTATTAAATGAATGGGATGGCTATTTCAAAAGTTATTTTCTGATAAGCAAAAAAAAAAAGGAAAAAAAGAAGTGATTTATCATCTGAGTTGCTGGCTCAAATATGCTCCTGTAGCTTTCTAAAAATATCTGCTCAATAGAAATTTTGCTATTACTTGCCAGAGTATCAGTGGTGCTCATCTCAATAACAGATCAATGCTACAGTGGGTGAAATAGTTAAACATAAACAGTGAGATTTTTCCAGTTTATATTGGCTTTCCAGTTCTATTAATCTAAGAGCATGGATTCCATGCATTGGTTACCAGTAGACTGACTACCTTTGTGGTAAATAAATGTATTTGTTGTAAGATAACTCTGATTGGTTGGCAGTGGGGTGGACTGGGAGGGGCTATGAGCGACCCTGAGAAAGGAAAGGCAAAGCAAAAAAACCCCCCAAAAAAACCAGGGTGACTCCTTGGATTGCAGCCCATGGTACTAGCTCCAATGAAGACTAGAGTTATTTTAACCCCTGTATTACGCCTAAGTCAAACAACCGTGTTCAGTAATTTGTTCATTTAAAATAGGGAATGGGGGTCAACCACGGTGTATACGAGTCCCTTGCGCTGAAACTGAATGGACTCTAAGCACTGCACCAACTTTCCCCTCATGATCCTTTTGGGCTGGAGGACAAGGACATGGCTTTGAAAATTGTGCTAAATTGTGTGTGCGAGGCAGGGCAGTCATGTAGACTAACGCTGTGCCCGTCGGGGAGTTTGTGCTGAAGTCACCCATGCTAATTTTGCCGATGGACTGAGACAGCCACAGCCACGCCATGGCGCTCACCCGAGAAGGGCCGTGCGGTTCAGGCAACGCGTTCCCGGGGGGCATGTTGGCATGGCAACCCCGCCAAACCCTCCGTGTCCTTTCTCCCGCTACGAGATGACACGTCCCTGGGCGCCCGGCTCTGAGATCGCGGCCACAGCAGGAGGATCCAAATGAGTTTGCTCAGGGATTCTGTGCACAGACATGCAAGCTGTGTCTAATTCCATTAAGGCTTATTTCGTGACAGAAGCAATCTATTCACAGAATGAGAAACATGTTTTCCACTGCAGGGTTGGGTATTGCTGTGTAGCATGATGCTCGTGTGGTTTTCTCAAAGGGGTACCCGTGCAATGTTGCGATGACTCATTCTCCAGGGTCTCTGCAGATTCAGCCCTCTCCTCCATTCACACACCAGAGCGAAAGAGGAGAAAACAAGTTCGTACTCATCTCTTTATTATTTCTGCCACCAATGTGATGATCAATCCCGAACCAGCGACCAAGAGCAGTCCTTAACATTGTGTTGCAGTGTGTGTGCTTCTGGTCTCATGAAAGGCTTCTATTGTGGGATCAACAGGGTTGCTTAGATCACATGTGCATTGTGAACACCTTTGTAGTTCTGGCATCCAGCACAAAGAATACAGACCCATGCTCCTGAGTATACTAACATGCTATGCAAGGGAAAGGTAGCGCTTAACGTAAAACAACAATATAAATAGGACTGACTGATCCAAGCAATTAAAACATGATATTGCAGGCAAACCTCAGTGTTTCAGTGTTCCCATTAGCCTGTACCCCAAGTGAGACACCACAAAGACTGCCCGAGAGTCTCATTCAGCTTGTATTATGAGAGGATGGCTTGTTCTCAATGAAAGGACCCTGCCTTAAATCTACTGTCTTCCATTATCAAATGGTGCTTAAGAAGCTAACTGGGATTACAGCAAACTACAATGCTTACTTTGAAATGTCATGCCCCAAAAGGAAATGGATATCATCTCAAAATCCTCAAAAAGAAAATAAAAGAATATTCTTACATTCAGAGGGGTTTGTTTTGTTACGCTTTTTTTTTTTTTTTTTGATTTGTCTAATGCCACTGGAGTGACAAATCATTTGAGGACGAAAACTTAAACTCAAATAACAAGCAGTGCAGGCGGGAAACAGAGCATGCTGGGAATTTATCTTTGTATTTTCAATAGGTCACAGTACATTGGATTAACCAATTAGACTGAATCAATGGTGAGACAGTGAGAATAGTTTCTCAGGGAAGACCGAGAGGTCAATTGGGTTTTGTCCTCAGTAAAGGTAAGATAATGAGACTCCTTCCCCATCTCTGCCACAGCTGTGGTATCTTAGCTAGTTATCCAGTTTGTTGTCCTCTCAGTAAACTCTACTTTCATAAGTACTGTAAGTTTTTCACTAATTCCTTAGATGCGCATTTAATTCTGTGTGTTCTGTTTGTTCTTCACTTCTGCCACTGCTGTTCTTTTGTTGGAGGCTTCAGATGGTGACAGAAGATGAGGGGAAAAAAGGACATTTTGTTGATGGTAAAACAGACACAACTGATTGACATTGTGCAAGATAATTAGATGTAAACAGGTGCCTATACCACTTCAATTTGTTGAAAGCACCAAGCTAGGAAAACATCTTAATTAGGCAAAGGGTGCTTTACAGACATGGAATAATAACTGCAAACAGACTGTTGTGAATAAATAAAGAGATTGAACACAAGAAATACTTTATGCTATCTATGCCTTTTTCATTCATTATGGCATCGCAACTACCATGCACTTATATTTCTAAATTACTACTATGCATCAACAGCATGTGAAAAGTAATTTCTGTGTTTATGTTGTTTTATATAATTGTACGGGATGTACTCTAAAATTTAAACACCAACTCAACACATGAATGTAACCCAAAGCCCAAACATATTCCCTCAGTTAGAAACACTGTGTGATAAGACATAATTACATAGCACTTGTTCAGCACTTATTTCTTAATGAGAGTATTATAACAGTCTTAACATAAAGTGTAGCCTAAGAAATGAACTACAAGGACCACAAGCACAAATATTACCTGCGGCACAATCTTGACATGTTGCAGCGGAACTGGCAGTGGCCAAAAGCCCTAAGCAACAATCGCATTAAACACATATTTCAAAGGTGCCGAACTCTTTAATAGCTGCGCTAACCTCCAGCATAAACGCGCCGTGTCCAAGTGTTAATGTGAGCTCCCTCTAATGGCTGTATGGGGCACAGAAGGAAGCCAGGCCTTGTTTCCCAGTACACTGCTGACATCACCATTTGACGTTGAGACACTCAAGGACCCTGTCCTAACAGAACTGGGTCACAGTATCTCTGCCACGCTTGAGAGAGCATTTTTGAAAAGGCCCCAAAAACCAAAAAAAAAAAGGTAATGACTCCTCGTGTTCCTTTTTCATTCATCTAACCCCCCCCCCCCCCCCTTTCCCACCCCCTTTAAATTCTTGCCTGGGTTGCATTATTCCCCCTGAGAGGCTTGGATCTTCGATAAAGTCTCTCTTTCACCTTCTTATTATTATGCCAGATAAAGAAAAGAGACAACATCACAAAGCTATTGGAACAAAGCAATTCTGAATGCACCGAACAGCCCATTTGTCAGGGAGGGGTTGGAGCTCAGACGAGAACCAGGCTCTGTAAAAAAGGTTGCCACTCCTCCGTGCTCCTTTTCTCAGAGAAGAGAAAAAGATGGGAGGGTAAAGGGCTGTCAGACTATTTAATCAAGACTGACTGAGGATCTGTAAAGAAAGGGAATATTCATGATGAGCCACGGTTGATTGTAGAGCCGCTGTACGATATCCCATATAAAAATCTGAACCTGTACTTTTTCATTAGAACTCAATTTTCTCATTTCCAGGACATTTTTTCTCCAATGACGGGTTCCCGGCGCATGACGTTGGGGGGATGTTTAATGAGTGTAATAATGGAACATGAAATTGCCGGAGAGACGACAAATTGCTTCATCTGCTCAGAGTGCTGAGAGTATCTCTTATTACATCAGAGTATCGCTGATGTCATCCCTGCGATTTCCACTGACCTTCACTCCCTCCCGGCAATCCTGATGCATAACGTTTCACAAAGGTTGGAGGAATGTAATGTACTCTGCAAAGCCTCTGCAATGGTGTGGATGTGATTGTGTGTTGTGTTTGTTTGTGTGTGCGTGTGTGTGTGTGTGCATGTGTGTGCGTGCGTGTGTACGTGTGTGTGCGTGCATGTATATGTGTGTGTGTGTGTGTGTGTGCGCGTGCATGTGTTTGTTTGTGTGTGCATGTGTGTGTATGTGTGTGTGTGTGTGTGTGTGTGTGTGCATGCGTGCCCGTACGCGTGCATGTGTGTGTGTTTCTCAAGATCATGGTATTGGCCCGTGTGTGTTTCCAGTGTGATTAGGTGAGAGGACAGGTAGTTCACCTGGTTGAGACTAGTTCCTCCATAACAGGCTTCACCAGTGCTAGCCTGTGATTAATGCAGAGCATCAGCCGAGCGTGCTGAGAGATGGAGGGGAGGATGTGGCCAGAGCAAAGCCATGGGGGCTTCCTGTGTTTAATGCCATCGCCCCCAGCCTCCCACCCCACCCCGTATAGATCTGTGTGCTCAGGCAGGTGGGAGCTGTCAGTCACCAAGGACACGTCGGGGCGGGGAGGCAGGGCTCTGTTCTCCCGCTGTTCATCACAGTGACAATATGTGATTACATAATATGGATAAGATGGGGAGAGAGAGAGAGAGAGAGAGAGAGAGAGAGAGAGAGAGTGCGAGAGACAGCATGCTGTGTATTACCAAGAGAGAGAATAGAGTAAAGCCAGATGTCAGGAAAACTGTTTCCAATGTTTTCTAGGCAACACCACCCTACACCACATGCTGAAATACTTCTACCTTGGTCTGATAATTACAGCATCAGGGAGCTTTAGCATGGCAGTGAATCCAATCAAAGAAAAAGCTAGAAGAGCAATCTACGCTATAAAAAAGAAATTTAA